>NW_024541554.1:0-21684 GCF_016758755.1 Suillus discolor | reverse complement strand
CCTGCACTGCCCATTATTTACTCTAAGCAGGTGTCAGACGATAAATTGCTGCATTGCAGTTTTACACATCAGTGCAAGAGATTAGTCACATAATAGCGCTTACATTCACCACAGAGGACGCTCCAGAACATGACTGACTCATGGCGTGTGGGGCTAAATCTGTCAAACAATGATCAGCAGCTAGAAACGAAATTCAACATCCTATTTACTCATTCCTGATACAGCCAAGGTTAGTTTAAGATACATAGAAAATATAAAGACATATGGCACCAAGTTTTGTTGAGCAAAGTGTTGACGAAGCGATTGATCGTCTGATCGCTGACCCTTGAGTAATTAAGGATCCCCCCAGGATGATAGACTCTTCGGCTCATGGAAGGTCTGGTCTATTATATTCCATGAACCGTTCGTGGGATTGCACACCAATGTGGATTGATATTTGAAGCGAAACTCGTAAAAGACGCTTAGACTTGAGTAATAGAACATGTGTAGCTGCTGTGGCATAATCAGATTCAAGTTTAAGTTGAGTTTAATAGAGTGACTCATGGGTAAAGATATGGTGGACGAGTGAAAAGAGTGACATACTTGCTCTTCGGGAAAAATTGAACATGGTGTCATTCTTGGTGATGACAATGCTAGGAGGGTGTAGGGGCGGCACAGCAGCCAGCTAAATGTGGATGATGGATGGTAGCTGATGGGAGAATCACCTAAATGATGTTTCATAGACGTTCGTGGAATCACTGCAAAATAATCAGCACCTATCTGGGGTCGTACTGAGTAGTATTCTTACATTGCCCTGCTCCAGCTTACAGATGAGGCCAACAAAAGGCTGTATCGACGACCCCTGCGCATGGTCCAACTACGATCAGATGATCCAGGGGAATATGACTTCCAGCTCTGGGCTTCCCTGTTTGTCCTCTGTCAGTGGGTGTCCGACTACGCCGTTGAACTGGACTATAACTATGTTGCTGTGATCTTGGAGATAAGGACCTCAAGTGCAAACAACCTCGCGAAGACATATGAGAGTAGTAAGAATTGGGAGAGTGCGATCGTGTCCCCGCAGGTGATGGTGATCTGGAGGGTACCATTTTTGGTTTAACAGGGGAGGTGCGAACAGGTTTGGCAGGTAAGGGATGGAACTCCCGTCTCTGCCAGCTGTTAAAAAAAACAATATGAGAATGCGAGAGATAGTAGAATATCAAATACAACGCACTTATTCAGGTCATCGTCATCGTCATTTCGGCGCTGCTCTCTCTCCTGCTCCTTATCTCTCTCCTTCTCCATCCGAATCGCCACGCGCTTGCCATCTGGGCGAGGTTCCAGTCATGTTTAGGATGCATGGACCACGGTGGATCATCATTGTGGAGGTCATAACTATCTCTGCCACCTCGATGATGAACATCAGACGGATGGGTGAGAAAACAGTCAGGTGCTGCCAGTGGGTCAGCGAATGAAGGAGGTTCCCAACTCATGGCAAGGGAATTTTGGGATGTGAAAGGGATGTAGGAGTCTGTTTGTTGAGAATGCAGACAAGAGCGAGAGTAGGCTTTAGACTGGGTGTCTTCAGCCCGTGAGACATGCAGAGGGCCTCGGTCCGTCGTCCTCGACATTGTCAATTTTGCCATGCTTGCGCCTCGATCTGGTGTGAGAAGCGTGCATGGTTAGTTTTCAAATGTCAGTGTTGAAGCACTTGAGAGGTGGGTGAGATGGGTGGTAGAAGCAAAGACATGACATCATGTTGTTTTGTAAGGGTGAAAAGGACGTCCTCTTGCAGTTGGTGGAAGATAGACTGAACAACTCAGCAAAAATGAATGCAAATGAATGCTCAAATCAGCAGAGGTTCGCGTCCCCGCAGGTGACGGTGTAGTATGATACTGTTGTTAGTAAAGAAAATGAAAATGTTGCTGGTACAACTGTATGATGGAGATAAGTTCCTGAGGGCAGGGAAGTAACATCAACATGTCAATGGTATACTACATAGATACAGAATTCTATGAGTCTATTACTGAGGAATGTATTAGCAGAGCGCTGCCTCGATGGTCAAAGAGACAAAAGAATTACCTGAACGCGGAATTGGTCAGATGCGCACTGGATGACCCACCTGCTGGTGCATCTCCCTTACATGAAGAAACATGTCTGTGTCGATGGTGTCGACAATGAAGTAATCAAGGGGGTTGCCGCCTGAATCCTGTACTAGGAGTGCCTCACGAATGATTGATTGTACTGAGAAGAACTCGGCTTTTGTGCGTGGTTGTGCACGAACTCTGAAAAGGTTAAGCTGCTTGTCCTGTTGAAGTCGTGGCCCTGTCAGAGCATCAAAGGGGTGGATGAGAGCAAGGGGAAATAAGTCATTCCCAATGGCGCATTGAAAAAGGAAGACTAAATGTCCAAGGATGACACCATTCTGTGTCCAGATGAAGACACAGTCAAAATGCGGTGTGTTGAAGAATCGAGGACTGCACCGTCGGTATCCTGTTTCCAGTCTACCAGGGATTCGTAGTTGACGCGTAAGAATTGATACTCGGTAACCTGTTTTAAATCAGTATAGTATTAACAAAAGGCTGGATTGAACGAACATACAGTATCATCTGATTATAAGTGGATTCTTCTTCCATTCGGCAGCGGAATGTTGCAGGCAGGTAGAAAGACATTTAAGAAAGCATTCAGCTTGATGCGAAAGTTGGTGAATTCGACATCGGTCTTGTGCGCATTCTCAATGGAACAGAAGGTCTGCACAGCTTGTCTTGATTCCATTCTTACGTGTTGTGACCAATCTAAAGTACTAATATCCACGTCGATGTCAGTATTTTCATCATCATCTAATGAATCGTCATTCTCGCCATCTGATTTCCGCTGCAAATATTCATCAAAGTCCGAAATACAACGATCAATGTCATCAGCTACAAGTATCCAGTGATCAATGCGAAGAATCTGATTATGTAGATAATATAGCACAGGATGTTAATTAGTAGGGAATCATGAATGCCATCGATGCTTACCTGCTCCGCAATGTTTTTGAAGTTTGTCCAGTTCAAGTACCAGTCCTTCAAGGGCCCATGCATTTGCTCATTTGGTTTGGTGTTGTAATCGCACGAGGCACCTTTAGCCTCGATGTCATCAAATATATGTGTCGTCATGTGCAGTTTCGGAAAGTTCCAATTCTTCAAGTTGTCATCAGCGGTTTGTGTCATGTATTGCTGCTGATGTGTCAAGGTAGGGTTATCAACTAACTACAATACACATACCTTTATGAGTGCTGTGAATGCTTGGACAGTATGTCTCCCCTCCTCGATTGTATTGGTTGTGTGAACCTCCAGAGCAGCGTACATGTCCATTTCGAGGTAAAGGTGTACACACCGTAAGAGAAAATAACTGAGTGGAGAATCATTCTTGGTCAAGACATCATGTGTGGCGTAAATTATCATCTGAAAGAGAAAATGTTAGTAGCCAGGGCAACCACATGAGTTTACGAACCTTAGAAATATCCTTGTGAACGGAGCTGTCTGTAAATGTAACACCGACAACCTGGTTTGGGTGCTTGAGATTTCGCCAGCATGGAAATTTTTCGAATCTAATACATATTAATATGGAGCATCAGATAAGGGACGACTCGAAAAGAACAAACCGATTATCAACTTGCGATACTTTTCCCCTTCCGAGAGTTACAATGTATTTCTGCAGTTCAACCCAGAGATGGCATGACCAGAGTCCACCATGATTGAAGTGACAATGGTCATGTGACAATGCTCGAAACATGCAGGTGAATGCTACTGCCCAAAATGTGTTCTAATAAGACAATGAATCTCTGATATTGACATGCAGAAATACTCACTCACATCAATCAAATGAAGTGCTTGTTCTTTCAGGAGTTCCTCTCTTTCTTCGAAGGTTTCTTTTGCACGCGCAGCATTTATAACTGCTTGCAACTCATTTGATGTTCGCTGACGATATGATTTTGAAGTATCCCACAGGTCGTCTTGGGGAACTAGATAAACGGGGCATGGCCAAAGACTCATGATTCCTCGAGTAAGTGACATGACAGATCTTGTAATGATACCATTAAGCAATTCACAACTGTAACGACGAAATAAATACTCACTGTTCTTCAAAATCAGCTGATAGAATGAGGATACAGAGAGAGAACCAGTGTGTGACACCATCTAGACATTCGAACCACTGCCCCATTTGCGATTTTGAGGCTAATGAAGAGATAATCCTGGCAAATGACTTGTGCCAGACAGTATTTTTAAAGTCTACCCAGCTGGGCTTTCCAGAGTGTAATTTTTCGTCCTTGACCTATGTAAACTGCATCAGCAGCACTAACAGCGAGTCACTAAAGGAAACCGCACAATCAGCAGCCATCCCACCACATACCCGCTGCCTGCACCTCACCCGTTTTGAATTGCAGTCAGTAAGTTTGCTAAACGAGCGTAGACTGGATACCCTTTTGTGGTACCAAAGGAGGAGAGTTTTGTCTTATCCGCGTACAGTATATATGCCAGTGGCTTCGCACCTGGAGGGAGTTGCGACTGCAAAGTAATAATACATTGAAATAAGGACACAATAAATAACTACAAAGTATCATCACATACTTGTACATCCCAAATATCTCGCGCAGTGAAAGGCTCATCAACAAAAGAAACGAATGTGTTACCATCAAACTTCGACAGGCAGTGTGCATCAAACGTGAAGTATGGAAAGAGGCGGGGATTCCAAAGCATATCAGCAGCCAACTCCCAAAGGTCTCGGTAATGTACATCATATTCCCGTAGTTCCTCATCTCCAGCGAACGGGATCGAGATCACTTCCTTCGTAAACTATACTTCATAAGACTTTGTCAGACTCATTTGAAATAGAAGTAGGATATATCACCTTTGTAATGTGGTGCGAGGCTGCCTCCCACATGTTGTGGATATCCTTGTGGTTTTTGAATGTGAACTTCTCCTTGCCCACAGCACAGCGGTGACATAGTTTGATGAACCGATCGGATTGTTGGTTGTTAAACCCGACCTCGAGCATGATCTCGGCAATTTCAAATTTGAGCCGAGATTTGAACGGATGCCAAGGTTGGCCGTCAGGTGGGGGGACAAGGAATTCTGAGGCATGATGCTCAAAGCTATCAAAGCCGTATACCTTGGCCTCAATGCTGCTACTCGGATGATACTCGATCTTGATGTCATCTTGATTGAAGGTGGGGACTGTGGCCACGACTTCCGGTTCATTAAGTGCAGAAGGGCCTGTATTGAATAGGGTATACGGCCCAAGTGTTAGTGAGATCAAAGAAAACAATTAAGTGTTGATGACTCACCTGGACCAGTCACTGGATCATCATGACCAAAGTCCACATCGAGGAATTCTGTGTGATTTTGTGTTTCAACTGTGAGTTTGTGAGCGCCATAGATAGCATAACAAAAACAAAATACTACGACATACTTGGTACAGGGATACAAATGGCTGATTGAGGTTTGTCAAGTCTCGATGACAAATCCAACACTGTATTTTGATACATTTAATGAACATCAGCTTCGACAATACATCAAGACAAAGAGAAAACAGACACACCTTTCTCCTTGCAAATCGCATCTACAACCACCTGATCCTGCTGTCTTTTGGCTGCCTTCGTCTTGCAAGCTTTGCAGTGGGTGGTCCATCCTCATGGCTTGATATCCTGGTCACATAAATTACAATACTTTGTGCGCTCTGGACCCATGTAGTTGACAGTATTGTACAGCTGTATGTAAACAGAGTTGAGGTGGGAAAATAGAGCAAGGAATGCGCTAGAATGCGAGAGTGTACTGCAGGCGCTGATAACAGCTATGATCTAACGTTACAAAGGACTTGCAATATATTGAAACTCAGCCATCAGATTACCTTATCATTTCAGGAGGCATTTCAATTGATTTCAATGGCATGCAAACAGCATGTCAACATCACATCATTGCAACCACTTTCGGAAATTTCTGACATGCACCTTCACACAGGCTTTTGATATATGCTGATTCCACTCTAACTCTTGCAGAACGACGCAGTTGGGAAGGTTCTTTGAAGTGGGGACCTAGATGGTCTGGAGGAAGGGTAGTTGATGATGTGGCTGGACTTTCAAATTGAGTGGTGAGTGTTGAACCAACATCATCGGTTCGTGCTGTGCTGCTAACTGGTGCTTTAATAGATGAACTGACATCATCGATTCATACCATGCGGCTTGCCGGTACATCACCTCTTCTATAGGTATGTCCACCTCTATTGTGTCGAATGTAACACTTCTTTCAACAGCTACTTGCCTGGCATCGGGCAGATAGATGCGGTGCCCGTTACTCTCTGGGTCAAAACCCATCCATCAGCCCTCCATGGCGTGCATATCCAGCTTTGAGCCAATTGTGGTGTGTACCTTGACGCGGCTCCCCCATACAGGTATGTTTCCCAAGTCAGGCTTCTTTTTAAACAGCATCTCATATGGTGTTTTGTTCCCTAGCGCGTGTGTCACAGTATGGTTCTTCAGCCATGTAACATGCATTATGGCTTCTCCCCAAAGGTATTTCAGCAACCCACTTGCATGTAGGAGTGTGCGCGCATGCTCAACAACAGTTCTATTGAGGCACTCGGCCACTCCATTATGTTCTGGAGTATCGTGTATGGTAAGTTTGCACTCTGTCCTACTATTCTTTAGATGGCATGTGAACTCATCGCTGGTATATTCTCCCCTGTGATCTGAATGAAGATGCTTGATCTTCACATCAAGCTGGGTACTGCTCCAAGCCTCAAACTTTGTGTAGGTGTCGAAAGTCTGATCTTTGGACTTGAGGAGATAAAGGTGCATAAACCGTGTATGATCGTCTGTGAACAATACAAAATACTCCTTTTGTCTAGGCATATGAACAGGTGAGGGTCCCCAGAGGTCGCTGTGGACCTCATCGCCGAAATTTTTGCATCTAGGTGGGTCTCGAACTTTTCCAATCAGCTTTCATGTAGCTTTTGCATATTCACATGATTCACAGTTCTCCATTGTTGCTTCAGACAGATCAAGTGCGATTCCAGTGATTGCACCATCGCGGATCATTTGAGCAATAGTACTGGGGGCTATGTGGCCTAGTTGGGCGTGTACGTTGTAGAGACTCGTGCCTCTCATTGTGCAATATCGCAGTTTTCACTAGGGAGTACATGGCACGAACTTGTAGCATCACTCTGTATGCTTCCTACAGCTATTCCTACATGAGGCGCAGCTTTCCCGCGCATCGTGCAATGTGCGCGTACCTTTCCCGCGCTTCACGATGTATATGCGCGCGCGCTTTCCTGCGCTTGAGCACCCTATAGTGCCAGCCATCCGGAAGCATCCATCCACTGTCCACCAAGTCCCCTAGTGCGTATATTTCCATTTCTCACATTTGCATATCGTTCCATCTTTATTTTTATCATGGACCCTTACTTACATATATCCTTACATACCTTACTCAGTAGCGCTTCAGCTCCGCATGACAGCGCTTAGGCGCCATACTTAAGCGCCAGCAGTACATACTATTATGGACTTACTCACTTACTCACCCACCAAGAACAACAGAGGACTGAACCAGAACAATACCCATTTACTACCCAGCAGAGCATAGTTGAAATCTATTCCTTGGCACCTCGCATATAACGTCCCTCAGCTTGCATCTCTCACCTCTTGTCTAGTGTCTAATCATCACTTAAGCAAACTCACTCTTACTTTCACTTGTTTCCGCATACACGCGCGTGCATTCCCGCGCTTCGCGCACTCTTGCGCCTCGCGCGCACCTGCGCTTTCCCACGCTTCGCATTCACCAACCAGTAGCGCCTTCGGCACATACTACTAGATCCTTGCTGTACTCGCTTCCCCTTTAGGGTCGAACGCACTTGTCGTCTCAAGTATAGCAGACTAGGCAACGCGCGACCTTACAACATTTATAGATACAGTCAGGAGCATTGTTCGTGCCTCACTGAATCGTTGAACCTTCAATGTCATGCATTGTGAGTGTTTCCTTCAAGCTCGTTGCCCCTGCAAATGGTCTCTTTGGACCTTTGATACAGTATAGACCCTTATTGGCTGGGATTTCTCCCAGGAGCTTCTTTTTCCTGTCGAAGATCTTGCATGAGTCTTCGCAGAAGAGTGCTGCATATCTGGTGTTTGCTAATCTACTGATCAAGACTAGCATTAGTCCCATCTTCGGTGCATACAGCACATCCTTTAGCAGTATGCGAGTCTGAGATTGGCCATTTGGCAGAGTGATCTGAATATTCCCCTTGCCCATGGCCTCAAAGGTATGCCTATCCACTGTTGTGATTGGCTTTGGTGCGATACTAATGAAATCTTGGAACAAATCTCGATAGGACGACATATGTCTTGATGCTCCAGAGTTGAATAGCTCCGTTTTGGATTCACACAGGGAGTTAGAGCTCGATACTGTCGCATATGTGTATGTTGTTTGCTCTGCTGTTTCATTTGTGTCATGCGCTAACCAGACTCCTTCAGGTTCATTGTCGTCCTTTTTGTCCTTTGCTGTGGCCGCAGTCTCAGGTCTTTTGCCTTTCGCGTCTGGCTTCCCTTTGCCTCCTGATGCTCCTCCTCCTCCAGGACCTCCGCAGTCTTTCTGCATGTGCCCATATTTGCTGCAGTTATGGCAGTTTCCCTTTATCCTCCGAGTGCGCTGACCTGCATTTGTGTTGTAGGCAGCATCATCACTCGAGGGTCCTGCTTTCTTCGACTTCAAGGCTCGACAATTGTTGATATCAGCATGTCTGAGGTAGGTTTTGCACTAGACACTTTTGCAGATGCCGTTAGCACTGATATGTGGGTGTCGTAGCTGCTTGGCAATGAGCTCATGATCATTGCTGCGAAGCTCTCGTTGGAATGTGCATGTCCCAGTGAGGCTAATTGTTCTTTAATTGTTCACATCTTGTCAAAATGTTCTCTGATGTTTCCTTTTTCAGAACACTTTTGATCTTGGAGCTTTCATAGTGGCTCAACAGAGACTACTTGCGAGTGTTGCTCGAACAAGCCCAAAAGGTGCGAAAAGATTTCTTGCGCTGTTGCTAAGCCTTTTACTTGGATGAATAGTGTATCGGGTATTGTCCTCGCGATCTGCTGTTTAGCAATTGCTTCTCCCGTCCACCATTCTTTCGATGCAGTTTTGTACTCGGTGACTTCAGTCACCTCATCTGGAGTTGAAGGTGTCCATGACAGTCCTCAATTGGGAAGGGTCTGCGGGTCTGTTGGCTTTTGCTCTGTGCCATCCAAGTGGCCGAGCAATCCATGAGCGTCTATCAACCATTGTAGACACTCCTTATACATCATCCAATTTTTCCCATCAGCAGCTAGCTTCAGGATCCAGAGAAAGTCTTCTCCCAATTTTCCATTTGAAATGGACATGCTTGTGAGTCTTTTTCTTTGTGCGCTGTGGGTACAACAATTCTGATGGTGATTCAGAACAATGTGTTGGGTCTTGCAGAACCTAGCTGCTATTTGGCCCTAAAGGGTTTCTGGACCAGGCTCAAGGCTCAGAGAGGAAATGTCATGAAAACTTGCTGAAGACTCAGACTCATACTGGTAACTGGTGAAAAGATAACTTTATTATGTAAGCTACAAAAGTGCAAACATAACACTAAGGTAAGAACAGTTTCTACAAGCCTAGCCAGGAATCAGTTCCTACAGCGCTTAATTTGAAATTTTACTGTATGCGACCAGGGCTCATAACCTGTTGCAGCAGTAGCTTAGCAGACGTGCAAAGTCAACTAATATATATTGATATGTACCTGTTGCAGCAGTAGCTACAGGCAGTGTCAGTTAAGTAGGAACTATATATGAAGATAGTACTAACCTCAGTGGACATGTGAAGTCAACTGAGGAGAGTTGTGAAGTGCAAGAACAAACAGTATTTGTAAGTACTAGGAAATGAAAATGGCACCAAAGGTCCATAGTAACGAGGATTGATATAACAACAGGTATTGTGATGCCTATACCTCTACCTATACCCTTGTGTGAGTTTTGATTAAAATGAAGTGCTATGCAACACATAATATTTAACTAACTAAAAACAGCACTACTGTATAGTTGCGAATAGTTGAACTTTAAACAAAATGGTCCTACAATACACTATTGGTATGACACATCTCCAGCAGCCATCCAATAGGATGCTGCCAAATATGATGCCAGTCTCTGTTGACGAGATTTACTTATAATGTATAATTAACATGGATGAGTGATAGAGTATTTTTGGTTGTTATCTTGATTGTGACTTTGATACTCTGGAAACTGTAAGGTGCTACATCAGGAAACCTATGATTTCTCTGCAGAACCTTCCAATACTTGGCCAATTAACTCAAGACCTGCCAGGTCATCAAGATCACTAGATATTTGACTTACAGAAGTTGCCAAGTGTACCAGATGGGTAAGGAATTCTGGTGATTAAGGTACTGAAGTCTGGCATATCAGTTAAACATATCAAGGGATTAAGCTGACCAGGTTATATGAGCTGCAAGGCTATCAAGTTGACAAGATATTTGACTTAACAATTGTAGGAAACTGCATGGGTATGGGTATACCCATTGTAGCGCTCAGCCTCATGCTAGGCTCGTATTCAGTGAATTCATGGAACACATCAAATGCCCATCACATGCTACACATTCCCCAATGTAACCCGATGCTTTAACTAGCGGACCTGATGTTTCGGCTGCATCGGCTGTTCTGATATCCTGTGCACTCATCCTCTCTGTGTCCCATCCTGTCTTGCTAGCCCCACTAGGTGCTGTGACATACTCAAATATATCTGTTATGTGGAGCCCTAAGAGGGGCGTCATCTGCTAACATTCATGATGTAACCAGAAGGATCCGGTTGCTTTGTTGTGTTGTATTGTTTGTTTTGTTTTGTTGTTTGTTTGTTGTTTTGTATGTAACGAGTGAGACTGGCAACATTTAGTCGGCAGCGATCACAAATGCACGTGTCATGTGACTACTAAGACAGATGTCTTTGAAGTCACAGGCTCAAGGTAAGGATGGTCTTGTCTGAACGATGAGTGTTGATCAAGATAGACTTAAGTGCGAAGAGCACTTAAGAAAAGATACTAGAGACTGAAGCTGAGAGGCTTCAGAGAGAAGTATGTTCCAGGGAAGATTGAGTAGATTCAAGTTAGATAATCTAGTACAGGGTTGACTGACTACTTATACTAAGTGGAAAGGGTTGAGGGCTGGGTTACCATACTGTAGGTAGGGGCAAAGGGGAAACAGAAACAGTATAGGTACTTTGGCAACACAGCTGGATTAGTGGTGGATGGTTGAATGCGGAATGAGACTGAGAAATGTTGGAATGATCTAACAGTAAGAATACAATGTGCGGGAAGCGCAGTCAGAAAGAGATGAGAAAGGAGAGCGACATTGGTGGCATGAGTCACAACGAGTCAGAAGTGCGAGACCACATTGGTGGTCGAGTCATAGGAAGGAACATGTGTTCATGTGCATAGAGGTGGAGGACAGAGGGATGGGAATGGTCCTGAGGATCCAATGTAGCACTCGAGCTTGTGCTAGGCTTGTATTCTGCTATTTTCCAATGCATGTCAAACACCCATCACACACAAATCACCTCCTGATGTTATCCAACACTCACCCGCTCAATCTGATGTTTATCCACTAAACCCAACACTAATCCACTAATCCAATGCTAATCCAATGAAACCCGATGCTAACCTGACAAAAATGACCCTCCCTATGTCATGTCCTGTCATATCTATCCCCACTAGGTGCACGGTTATTCATTTTCATGTCGCTAACATTATAGACCGTGTTATTACATGTCTGCAGTACCCACATGTCTTATTACATAGGACATTGGACCTGAAAATCAGCACTACTACTTTCGCCTATAGCACTCCGAAATTATACATAGATACTATATGTTTCGCATACCTCCTACCTATTTACTTACCTTTTCTACCTCTGAGTAGGAGGAGGTCATCTGATATTAGTAGTTCTTAGCTGAATTCTGCAAATATAATCCTTTCTTTATCTGAAACTCTCTGAAACATCCAACATTCACTATATTCCTGACACAAACCTGACACAAACCCAACGCAATCCGATGCAACCCACTAACCTGAAACCCAAAAACATTGGACCTGACATTTTGACATTGGACTCGTAATTATACCTTTGTACTTTGTTTCCCACACTTCAGACTATCTTTCTTTTCGTATAACTAATTATTCTAATACCATACAGCAAATCCCTTGGGTTGAACACACTTGTCTTGCAAGTATAGCAGACTAGGCTGTGCAAGACCACAACTATTATATTTGGCTGAGAGTTTACTACATGTTCCCTGCTCAGCCATTGTTGTATTGCTATAACATTTATCATCTGATCATCTTATATTAGCTTTTTAATAACTTATAATTCTGTGAATATCTGGAAGGCATTAGATCAGCTGATGACCCTTGACATCTAATTATCTTATACTAACTTTTCAATATATTAGATTCTCTTCTGATGTCTTGACTATCTTAGCCAAGAGCATCATCTCTTGTCCATCTTCTAGAAGTCTTGAAGATTATTTAAGAGGGTGGAAGTAGTGGAAGTACCATAAGAAAAAGTATAGGTTTCCTGAATGAAAAGACATGAGGTACTGCAGATGATGGGAAAACATATAATAGCACTAGCTATGATGTAAGTAATGTGTGAAATAATGAACCATGCACCTAGTGGAGCTAGCAAGACAGAACAGGACATAGGAAGGATGAGTGTACAAGATATTGGATTGGCTGATGCAACTGAAATGTCAGATCTGCTAATCAAAGCATTGAAACAATATTGAGAAGTAATTCATATGTAATGGGCCTTTGACATGCATCATAAAATAGCTAGATATGAACCCAGCACTAGGCCAAGTGCTATAGTGGATAGAGTCAGACTTGGCCCATTCACTATTCTTCTTTCATCACAATTTGATTCATCAATCTTGTTTTGGAGATGGCAATTAATGGCAAACAGTTTAAGGTGGTGTCTTGTTACTTGAGGGTCTTATGTGAAAGCCATGTATAACAACAATACTATTATACACAGTGAAGACTTCTTATCAGTTCTTAAGTCAATAGTCTCTGACTTTTCTAGTTGTTGTGGAAGGTAACATAGTGAGTTCTTGGAAAGATTTAGTTTATTGTCCTCTTATGTAATCTTATGAAATGCCATGGAATGTTTCTATCTTCTGGATAATTCATTAGGTCTGTTTTAGCCTAGTAGGTTGTGTTTCAACCTATGAAAGTCTGTTTAATATTGTCCTCCTTAGATTCATGTCTCACGTTCCATTGAAAGAGAGGGTCTTATGTATACATGTAAAGCTTAGTCTGAGAGCTGTTCAATGGTTATATAGTCAACCTCTGTAAGGTAGCATATAATTTTAGAATATAATAATAATGTCTCTTAATCTTACTTTAAGGCACTGTGCCTGCACTTCTATTCTTAATGTACTCTTACACAGTTTGATTGAAAGAAGAATGAAAAATAAGAAGTCATATTCATGGGTGAAAATGGAGTCCTATTATACCTTTTGGAATCCCCTTACTAAGCATTATTTTATTAGATGAATTGGTAAGAATGTAGCTTACAAACCAAATGATGAATCAACTTTTATTAATATATATTATATAAATACTATGTAATCCTCACAAAGCATGATAGAAAGGTACTGACTCATCTCAGGGATTGGTTATGCAGAAGCTAACAACTAAGTATATTATAAACAAAGTTTAGCATCTTACAAAGCATGACCAATCACAACTAAACATGTTGAGTTAGCTTAAATAATGTTACAAACCAGAATATTCCCTAGTCACATAATATGCTAACAAACAAAAACTAATGCTGAAAGGAGCCCAATAAAAGTAAACAGTCAGAAATAAATAAAGAGATACAAAACTTGTGACAAATAAATCTGGTGGCTGGATGAAGCCAAATAAAAATAAACCAATAGAAGGTTACATGCTCAATAAAAATACAAAACAATAAATCAAGAGAAAAATAGAGAGGTAACTTAGTGATAAAAGGCTAGACAGTCTCTCATACCTTCCTTATTACTCTCTATATATAACTGATATAGTATGAATCATATACTATGCATGACAGTAGACATTATCTAAGATATCAACATGAGATTCATAATATTGATTGCACTCTGAAATTTTTGACAAGAAATATTGCTGCAATCAGTGCACTAGGTAGTATGATTTACCAAAAAAAAATTGCAAGATTTTTCCTGATTATGTAACATCCAGAATACCTATAACCTTTAATGGCTGCAGATTGGCCTTTATCTGCTTGCAGGCCCATAAATGCTCATAGATTGAGTAGTGTTCTCCAAAAAAGCCATAGATTGGCTTTAAGCATCCAGAGTGGATAGCCTCCAATTCAAGTACTTCTAATTTATTCTGATTTGGATTTTCATTATTGCAGAGAGACAATAAAAGTTCTATGGATGGTGATAACACTCAGACTAGTTAAGAAATAGTGTGTTTACTTGTTGTTTTTTTTTACTTATTCTAATTTTCATATTTTCATCATTACAGGAAGACAATGAAAGTCTGATGGATGTTAATGACATTCAGACTGCTTATTACTAGTATGAATGCAGGTACATCTGTTTTATGAATGTATCCATTACATCTCTTATTGTTAGCATAGCATTTGCACCTACATCTGCAAGCACTAAGTTACTTAAGGTTCTTCATCTCCAGCATTGTGCTTTGATTTTAGTTGCTATCTGCTAGATGGTGGAAAGCTGAAGAACCCTTTTGTCAAACATTTTACCTTTAGTCATAGCAGGTGAATATTCTACATTTGCTATTATTTTTGATCATTCATTGAGCCTATCACTATATTACATTCATTTTTGGAGATAGTTTTTATAGTTAGTCTCTTGGGATATATCACACTCATACTCAAAAGATTTTAAGATATCATTTTTGGAGTGCCCAGCCAGAATCAACACTTTATAGCAGATTTGATTATCACATTAGATTGGACTTCTTAGAAACAGAATTGATACTAAGTAAGAAGTTCTAATAGGTCAGTGAACCTTATGTGACAACTGAGCTAATTTTAATTGTTGACAGTTTCAGCCAGCTCAGATTCTAGTACAAAGATAAAAGAAAATCTTGTTGGTCGAATTTAGTATAGTTAATATGATATATGAGAATATCAGCAATAACAGGGAACATCCCATAAATAAGATACAATAGCATTTGAAGCTTCAAGCCCTAGTTAAAATATATAAGAAACTTATAAGAAACAAGAAGATATATATTAATGGAGGTCAAAGAATTTTCAAGTGCAATGAATACATGAGTGATAGCACTAACTACAGTGACCATAGTAATCATAGTGAACCAACCTATAGTCCAGGCTGGGTGAGGATAGGTTAGATTACTACCATATGACTTAAATTAGTGGAATATATAGGTATGGAATTATTATCATAATAACCATAAACCAAACACTTGTCTTATCATCTTTTACTAAAATTATTTTCATGTCTTTAGAAATAACAGATGCTTCATATACCACTGGATGACATGCAGCACCTCTGGATTGTTTCATGTATTATGTTTATCCATATTTACATAACTCTGACATACCACACACCTCTTCACATCCTTCAAGTAGCATGATGTCACAGGATGATATTAATAGCTTTATTTATGAAACTTCAGAAAACAATAAGTCAGTGGTTTCAAAACTAAATTTTAAAAAATTACCCTCTTGTGGATACATATAAAATAGTACTAAACATGTTTTTAAAGGGTTGGTTCCTACAAACTACAGACACAGAGAAAGAAGACCTTGAAAATTATGATGAAGGCACTTATAAGCAAGGCAAATACATCTGAGTGGCACAATTGATATTACTAGTTAGTAATAACATTGGGTACCCCATTTCATTAATACTTAGGCTACCTATCTGTTCCCCTACCAGCAATAAAACCAGCACTCCAGCAGTACCTTAGGTGAATTTTGAGCTCGCTATATACTACTAATTCAGACATATGATATAATAAGCTTTGTCACCATAAATAGATATAAGTGGATAACTCCGGATGTCGTCATCATCATCACATGGCCTATTTGCTGTACTTCTCATGGTTGTTTGAACCTCACGCTCATCGTCATTGATGACGAGCTCACCACTCCCATTATTCTGGACTGTTTCTCTCATTTTTTCACGGCAATTTACTTGTCTTCTACAGGATAATCAATATTACACCTTCCAAAGCCATATAATTCTACACCTCACTTCAACCAACCAACCAACAAGATTTTTCCCATGGATAGCCTACCTCTACATGATGACCAAACACAAACGCACATTCAAGAGCTCAATATTCAACTCAGTTCAGGAGATGGTCATCACAGATACAGGTGCTTCTCTGACACTACGAGCCAACCTCAGCAAGATCTGTGCAGATAGGCTAACAGCAGCTTCCTCATTCATGATGGCTGCTCCATTGCCACTCATCTCTTCCTCTTCCTCCTCATCCTCAATCCATTCTGCACTCTTTGCACCTGATTCCTTTGTTGCCTTCAGACATTTTGTCTGCTGCTTCCAGGGCTTGTATACTTGCTCGCCACAAGCCTGGTGCTCCTTATTTCTATTCTTGTGCTCTACTATCTCATCTTCAGTGAGTCTTACCCAGAAACAATGTGAGTTGACAAGGTTGTTGAGCAGCTTAATTAGATCTTCGCAGCGGCCAATCTTCCCAGGATTTTGCATGGCACCAAGTGGATATTTTTGGAGAGCAACACCATAAGTTTCCGCAATCTTTTGCTTGTAATTGTCATAGTTCATAGTGACCTTTTTTTGTGAATGATTCATTGTAGCCAGAATTACATCTGTATGACACATTGGTGATGAATCATGCAACAAATGCAATAAATTTTACCAAGTCCATCTTGAATATTCTGGCGACACAAGCTTACAAGTCTTGTCAATGAAAGCCGTTGAGTAATTGTTGTAGTATTATCTATTAATGCTGAGTACATCCATCATTGAATAAATCTGACTTACCAAAATCTCCAACAACCCAAGACTCAAGTTTAAGTGCAAAACACTTTGGCTCCATGCCAAGGACATCTTTGATGAACGACACGACCTTCAGTGTGTAAAAGAGCTTTGGTTCATGGTGCTGCTCAATGTCCTCATGAACAACAAGATAGATCCCCTCGAAGCCTGTTCAAGCCTGGATAGCAGTCCACTATTTAATCATCTAGTGAGTATTTGACAGATCAAAAAAATTATTCCAGTACCTCAGTCTGCATTACATTGAAAGTAGCATTAATATCTCTTAGTAGTGCCTTAGGGTTGGTGTGAGTCACTTTTATGTGAGACCGATGAAGTGTCTCGACATCATCTTGAAGGTGGTTCTTGTCAGCTGCTGTCAGGCACAAATAATGTGTCGTTAATTGTGCACGATGTTCTGTGATGAACACAGTGTAGGTATACAACAGAGTGGGGCTATACAAAGATGGCTC
The DNA here is from genome assembly GCF_016758755.1 of Suillus discolor. Classification (NCBI taxonomy): domain Eukaryota; kingdom Fungi; phylum Basidiomycota; class Agaricomycetes; order Boletales; family Suillaceae; genus Suillus; species Suillus discolor. The sequence continues at coordinate 4,166 of NW_024541554.1, read as the reverse complement.
CAAACTGATATCTTTATGTTGTGGTCTTGCACTGCCTAGTCTGCTATACTTGGTGAGACAAGTGCATTCGACCCAGGGGTCTGCAGTCTGGGAATAGTTTTGGGGGTCAGTGAGTGATGTGAGGTCAATAATCTGAGCATGGGAAACAATGTCCAAAGGTATAATTACGATGTCTAATGCAAAAGCGTTGGGTCCGATGTTTTGGGTTATTGGTGTAGCACTTGGATCAGCATTGGGCTTGTATTCTGCCAATCTCATAGGTATCCCACATCATACTCCTCGACACTCCTTTTACCTTCTGAGAGTTCCATGCACTCATCTGAGTCGTCTGAAGGTTGTCCGTCCCATTCCGAGGCCTGTATGCACTTCCAATCCTCCGTACTGTTAAGACCATGCACAAAGGGTAGGACTGATTCTGAAGGGCTTGGCTTCAGCTCGTGCACTGCGCCCCTTACCCGAGTATGTGCCCTTAATTGCAGATGACATCCAGAGGAAGTCCATAGGACTTCCGAAGGAGTGTGGGAAAGTCCAGAAGGACTGTCCGGATCTGGATGAGTGCGAGAAACTTCCGGAGGGGTGCAGGAAATTTCCGGAGGAACTTCTGGAAATTACTATGAGGTTTCGTCCTGGTACAGATATGTGTAATGGCTACTCAGGATGAATCCTGAGTAGAATGGATACAGAGGAAAGGCTGCAGGGACAAAGTCCAAAGCAGAATAGGTCCGGAGGACCGTGGGAAAGTTCCGGAAACTTGGAGGAGTGTAGGAGCAGAGGAGCGGAGGAGTGGAGCTCTGGCCTAGGGAATTCCTCCCTAGGCCTGAGATGGATATTGACTAAGTCAGAGGACTAGAACTAGTATGAGGACTTAGTGTGAGATCTAGTGTGAGGACTAATATGTGTAATATTCAGACTAAGGAAATACAGGAGTTTCTACAGGGTTTATATACTATGGAGGACATAATGGAGAATCAGTCAGTGCAGTGCAAGGCTATGTGAGGCTATGGACGGAGCATGTGGAATGCCTAACACTAGTGCATCAGAACTTAATGAATTGAAGACGGAAATGAATCAGGTATGGAAAATAAAGCACAGTCGGTCATAGGGATAACCGGATGTCCGGAAACAGGTGATTACCATAAGGGGATGAGCGCTGATTTAAGGTTTGGGTTTGGATATGAAGCATAGGTCGGATCCGGAGATCCTGAGAAGTGGATATGAGATCAGGTGTCCAGATATCAGATCTGGATGTGTGGATATGCAAAGGTACAGAGATTTCGGCGTATAGACATCTGGACAGATAAAGGACATGGACAGGGGGTCCGGAGGTCCGGATGAGGCGTGGGAACATTGTTGGACGTAGGTCCAGAATACGGGATATGACACGTACCATGTCCCATCCATGTCCATTTGACTTCGCTGGTGCGTTTTTACCTTGTTCATCTATTATTGATTATGTCTTAGGGGCACATACATTGTCGGCCCATCGAAGTCAATGGTTAATACATATAGCAGCACACCTTGCATGTTATTACATGCATATCTCTGTAGCGGCTCACCTCAAGTCTTATTACACTTCAGATAGCTTATCTTGCTACTACTTTTGCCTATGCAGTTTCTGGACCTTCACGCTGTAGGATATAATCTGCCTCACTAGCTACTCGCACTTCACTTCACTTCCCTTGCTATGAGTCATAGTTAGTAGAGTCACTTTCGGATAGTCGTACTTCATGCAATTGATCCTTCGTGTTCATTTGGAACGATTGTTTGGCCTGACCACTGCCATTTTGCATCTTGCTGTCTCTGAGTTCTTTCGATAGGCTTTGCTTAGTTGTACTTCGCAAGTCTTACACTTTGACATAACCACCATATTTCACTCTCGGAACCTTTGCTGTTCATCGGAAGCTCTTTGGACACTTCACACAACCTTGGACCTTCATTTCTTGATGTCGGACGAGTACTTCGGTACTTCAGACACATCTTCGGAACATTGAGCACACTTGGGTAACCTTTCTGTTCTTTCTACTTCAATCTTAACTAGACATCCCTTGCATTTATATCAAGGAGTATTTCTATAGGCAGTCTCTTTGGGACAAGCATTACACTCGCACATTGAGTTCTGAAGGTAACACTTTTGTAGTGCCTACACAGAATCAACTCTTTACATCGGGTTATTGGGTTCAGGTTCAGTGTATCAGAAACTAATAGTGATGCGATAGCGAGCATCAGGAAAGCAAGTGGTATGCACAATAATAACAATGACAGATACGGATGGTGAAGGAACGATGATATTCGCAATGTCAATTAAGAACTACAAAATATCAAGTTTGACCCCTAAGCATCGGAGATGATTCTCCTCTACTCAGATGATGATGCTATGGGGAGTCCAATATTTATGTAGATACGTAGAAATCCGGAACCCTATAGTAGCGCAATATTTCGGGTCCGATGTCATATGTAATAAGACATGATGTACTGCGGACTATGGGAATATATGTAATAATGTGGTCGACAATGTTAGGGATGTTTTTGGGTTTGGTGTGTATTGAGTCGGATATGATAGGGAATGATTTGGGTAATGATTAGCATTTCAACATACATCAGAAATTAGACCTCTATGAGGCCACAAGGACTCCAAGTCCTACAACGAGCAATTTTCAACAATCCCCCACTCCATGTCCTTTTACTGTAAGTCTGTATATGTTTTTTTTTTGCAGGTCATAAATATAAGTATCTTCATTGTACTTGTTCAGTTCTTGTCTCACAAATGCATTCCAGGGATTTACATGGCATTTGTTGAAAATACCCCTACCCATGTGAAGCTGTTTGCATATCCACTTCAAGCTTCTGTAGACAAGTAAGTTAGAATTTGGTTTTGGTATGTTAAATAGACTTACCGGTGTAGGTACAACAATTCAGATGGTGTATACTGAACTATGTGTTGGGTCTTGCTTGCCTAAGCTGCTATGCTTGTAGTGACAAGTGTATTTGACCCTAAAGGGGAAGCAAGTGCAGCAGGGATCTAGGGATTGGCACAGAGGGTGCCACTCATTGGCCGACATGAAGCACATGAGGCATGAGCGCAGAAATGGAGCACTTGAGGAGCACGAAGCATGGGAAAAGTGTGCAGAGTAGCGCGAGGTGGGGGATATAAGGAGAGGCTCATAATAGACGGATAGATGTTACTCTTTATTGCCAATAGCTACTGACTATGGCCCAGGATGGATGAGCTATACACTGATAGTGTGGTGTAGGGAGCTTCTATATGATTAGATAATGTAAAACATGAACTACAGGCACTTATATATGTCTAAAAATGTGCCCCTGAAGCGGAGCCGAAGCGGTAGTGAGGAGAGTAGGTAAAATATGTAATAAGGGTCCATGACATGATGGTGAGCAAACAATTAAAGTCTAATATGGTCTGATATAAAAATAATGACATGAAAATGTACTAGTGAGGTTAGTTTGAACAATGGATGGATGTGCAATGCAGGGCGCTTCAAGCGCAGTAAAGCACGCTAGGTGTGTGCATGTGAATGTGGTGCTTGGTGCGGGAAAGTAGCGCGCACTTTGCGCTTATCGCAGGAGAGTTGCGCTGTGACGCTCGGACCTGCGCTGGGCAGGAAAGAGCCTATTTTCATATTGATGTCAAGGAGCATAGAACACTACGAGTTTCCTGTCCTCGCACCTTCATTATCCTGCAAACAACCTTGTCCAAAACCGAACTCACTTTTCCCGCTGTAGGGATTCATTTCTGGCTGGGCTTGCAGAGACTGTTTTTACCTTAGTGTTATGTTTGCACTTTTGTAGCTTACATAATCAAGTTATCTTTTCACCAGTTACCAGTATGAGTCTGAGTACTCAGCAAGTTTTCATGATATTTCCTCTTCTCTGAGCCTTGAGCCTGGTCCAGAAACCCTTTAGGGTCGAATAGCAGCTAGGTTCTGCAAGACCCAACATTGTTCAGACTCACTATCTGAATTGTTGTACCTTCACCGCGCTTTGCGCATCTGCTTATCCGCACTTTCCCGTGCATCGGCCGCATCGGATGCGTGTTCCCGCGCTTTGGATACCTCGGAAACACATTAGGAAGGTCCCTCATCTATCCATAGTCCTTTAAAACATATTTTGATTTGCTCCATGATGTAATCTAAGGTCTTTAAATTTAA
>NW_024541553.1:0-21710 GCF_016758755.1 Suillus discolor | reverse complement strand
GCTTGTTTATAAGTCAGATTCTATTTCGGTGTTCAAAGCACAGCCTCCCAATGGCTGCTGCGAATGAAGCTGATAAGCTGGTGAAGCTTGGGAAGTATCTGGTCATCTAAACCAAACTGATCGAGTACGGCATCAGTATGTGGACCTATGCTGATCAAGGGTGTCCCTGCTTAAAAAGATGCCACTGTACCAGTGAATTTGATTGTGTTTTTTGTACCAAGAGGCTCTAAGATGGTCATAGTACTAGGTTCAGTGGAATTCAGGAGAAATGTGTCAGCATTGTGATGCTGCCAAATATCAGACTTGTTCTTCCTAGGCGATGCTTTTGATAGGGCTTGACCTATCTGAATAGCAGCTAAGAGCGACTTATTGCTAACTTCAAAATTGTGTTCAAACTGCTTGGTGGGAAGCACTGAATACTGAATCTGTGTGCCAGTGGCCACCAAGGGTCCAGAAAGATTCACCTGACTTGCCGGGTCTTTTAAGTATGAAAAATGTGAACTTATGAAACATGGAAACAAAAAAGACTTATAGTGCCAGGGAGGGATGACACCCTTGATGCGACAACATTCTGAGAAATACTGCAGATGGGGGATGACAAACTCCTCACTGAAAGCCTGCACTAAAGCTGATGAATCTTCCCCAATGTGCTCTGGTGTTTCACAATATTCCCATGATGTAATGTACAGATCAACAATAAAGTGCTCCAGAGATAGTGTTTCTGAGGCTTCAGAACCAGCACAATGCATAAGGATGGAAATACCACCATCAAGACAATCTTGCATTGTGATCTAATAATTCATTACATTATATACAAAGATTATACAAAGATAGAAAACAAAGAAAGCTCACTGCATCAAACATGTCTTGTAATGCTGCCTTAAGGAAGTCTTCTTGCATGATGGATCCTTTGTCTGATGGTGTGTATGAATTGAAAGCAATATATGATGGATGGAGGCCACCAGGCTTTCAGGTATGATAGTGAGTACCATCGACATGAGCTTCATGCCTGAGTAAAGCATGGGCTGCTGTTTGTCATTCTCCATTGCTGAAACCTTGAGTGAACGAGCTTGAGTGCAACACTGCTAAGCTGGACAGTGAGAAGCGAGCCACCTCAGGTATTGTTGCTGGAGATACTGCATGAGGTTTTTCAGTTGAAAGTGTCTCATTTAGAATGGTGAGGAAGGGAGCATTGACAAAACAAATCATGGTTGAAGTGTTAAGGTGAGACGCAAAGAAGCAGTGATGAAATCAAGTTGAGGCCTGTATTGAAACTGATTATGTTAACAGTGTGCTCCTGAGTTGTAAGCAGCAGTAGATGCAGATGCATATGTAGAAGGGTTAAGAAGGGTTACAAAGCAACCTAAGTAGCAGATGATATGTAGAAGGGAATATAATAAACAAAGCTGCCTAAGTAGCAGATGATATGTAGAAAGGAATATGATAGACAAAGCAGCCTAAGTAGCAGATAATATGTAGAAGGGAATATGTTAAGGATTGTCATATATATCTCCCATTCTGAGAGCAGATCAATCACGATGTCATTTGTCATGTCTAAGTAGCAGATGATATGTAGAAGAGAATATTAAGGACTATATATATCTCACATTCAATAGCAGAACAATCACAATGACAGTCATCCATTGTGGAATTTGAGTCATTTCAATGAAAATGTAATTACAGACATACTACCGAAAACATAAGATGTATAAACTGCACAGCACAATTCGAAGCAGCAGTAACATTTAATCCACAACAGAAACTAAAAATTCAGCAAAATCTTCTACAATTTGTCCTTGTTCCTCATGCTTAAGAATATCCCCACTGCTCTGTTCGTCAGATGTTAACATAGTCAGAGCTATTGTCCTCAGCTCAAATTGTTTCTAGTGATTGATAGTGTGGATAATTTTAGGTATTTCTGCACATTAGATATATGTAAGCTGCAAATAATGAAGAGCAGGAGGACATACCACAGATGTGTCTTTGAGTCAAGTTCCAAGGTCTCTTCTACCTGAAAAGCTCTCCTATGACATGATTCAATCTAATCTCCATAAATGCACTGCATTGACAGCAGCGTGTCCTGCGCCATTGACATTGCAGCTCAAGTCCGACAGGTTCAATTTGATATGAGAAGGAAATCAATAGTGGCATTCACAGTGAGTTCCTCATTGTGTATGGCTGTGTGCAGCCGATGAATTTCAACATTCAAGTGTTGAATTTCTTCTTGAGCACATTTAAGTTTGAAGTACTTCACTGTAGCTTCGCAATGAGCAGGTTTGGTCCAATCCAAAGTGTGGATGTCAGAACGAGACTGACACAAAAGATCAAACTCGCCCAGAAAACTGTACTCCACAATATCTTTCCAAGTGAGCTGTGGACATGGAGGCACAAGAGCAGCAGCCTACATATTGTAGTGGTTTAGTGTAGTTCGAATTGCCTCCAAATGTCATTGTAAGGCTTTGCTGATTTGTTGATGTAGTTGTAGCCTAATATAGATAAATGAGTACTTATGCGACTGTGCAAAGATAATAATCCCACCTATGCCTGAAAGTAAGAGTTTCAATAACTCAAATAGATGCATGATGATGAGTCGTTCTAAGTCATTGAGTGCTGTGCAATAAGTCAAAAGTGAAGCTTCTTGACGGAATTGACTGTAGGGTTCACTGCTGATCTCCCATTGTTTGTCAATCCCAAGTTGAATTTTTAAGTGTGAGGTCATTGCTTCTGTATTTTGCAGCTTTGAATATGCTCCACCAACTCGGATCCAAGCCTGATTGATGGCAATGTGCATTCCTGAAAGCTGCCAATATAAATATCCACAAGGGCACAATTAGTGGTGTCTTATATAAAAGTGATCAAAAGGCAATGACACTACAATTACACTTTTGATAAAACTAGATGCTGCCAAACAACCTCAAGTTTGCAGTCTACGACTTTTCTTCTTTTGTGGTAGATAATGTGTTGTTTGTGGGAGGTTACCTGCTTATACAGCCCAGTGGTGTGATTCTACCTAGAACAGTAGATGTTCTACAAGAAAAATCTAACTTTATCTAGCAAGACAGATAATGTAGACTGTTGTAGAGGAATATCTAGCCTTTCCTATGGCTAGATGGAAGATACTTGATACAAATAAGTCTCTCTAGTATTTTTGTGACTAGACAGACAAATGATGTAATGTGTGTACTGTTGTGCAACTGGTTGCAACTGGATGTAGCAGATATTGCTAGAATTTCCCCCGCCTTAATATGAAAGGACTTATTGATGGGAAATAGAAAGATTTGTATAACCGTGTGATACAAATCAAAGATGCTGGTTTGGACTCCTTTGAAGTAAAGTACAAAGGATGTATCAAAAAATAATAGGATGATAGTGTATAACCAACCGTGTGTTATACAACTACAATAATACAATGGATACATACAACTACGAGTTATATGACTGGAAATATGTATGCAGATAATCCAACAAAGGAATCTGCGGGCGCAGATAAATGGCTTGACTTGATACTTCTAGTCCTCTGAAATGTATGTCAGATGCACACTAGATAGTATAGGTACAGTCAAGAAAAGAGTAAAATAATCTCAGAGCAAGTCTAGATACTTGATCTGCACTTTCTGGCTAACACAAGAGTGTCAATATCAGAGAAAGTGGAAGAATTGTGGGTTCTTTAAACAGTAAAAGAAGTTCTTGTATTTTTGGGTGGAGATTGGCTTTCCTTTTATACACAAGATGGGAGAAACTGTATAGTACCAAGAAATAAGATTGAAAAGAGAAGTGACATCAGAATTGTATCATAAATGACCTCATTGTGGAGTAATGTGGAGCATTTGTGGAGCCAGGTGGAGCTAGGTGGAGCAGAACATTCTAGCATCCAATGACATCACTATGACATCATAGGTGACATCAGAGAAACCAACAGAATAGGCCAGAACTATCTGTGGAGTCATATGACATCATACCCTGTAGGTACATTTTATGAGGCATCTGGGATGTCAATGAATCATATAGGTAAAGAAATGAAAGAAAACAAGGTAGGAATAATCATAAAAGAAAACAAAGCAAAACATGGGCTTTTTTGATGGGGTTTTTGTGGGCTTTTAATTTTTCTCCTTGGTTATTTGTAGTCAAGGTAAATAAGCCAAAAGTTAGGTAATAACCTGAGCTTTTATACACCTATTACTTGGACTATGTCAATATATGATTTCTCCATCATATTTGACTTTCCTTCAAAATACCGTACTTTTGTGTGATTGGAGCACACAAAGCTTTCTGTTGCACTTGAGTCTGTACTCAAAGTACATTTTGTGTAGTCTAAGGACAAAGCTAACAGACTATAGACATGTGGGATAATATGTCATGTATGTGTTCTGCATGATTCCCATACCATGCAGGACAGCAGCTTGTTGTGCTGTGTTCCATTCCTCTCTGTGATATATAAAAATTAGGCATGATATAAATACAAATTTAGACTAATGACTTACTGGCAGTTGACAACCTTGTCAAGAGCTTGAACTATCAAATACTGACATGATCCTTGATAGGGGGTTCCTTCAGAATGTCGAGATATGAGCGCTCTTCCTTATGAAAATGAATAAAGTCAGTGTGTATGAGATTAAGCACACCTTCCAGAGAGGAAAGTTCAACAGTGAGAGTTTGACTAGCTGTTAGCGCCTCTTGGTAATTATTGTGTAAAAATGTACCTAGTACATGTTAACTCATTAGCTCATGATTGCATGAAATGTCTAACAAAACTTACTAAGCACTGTGTACTTGTCATTATCCCAAAAGGCAAAGTGCTGCTCGATTGTTTGATGCTGGTGAAATGGAGTAGTGTGGCAAGTGCTGCATGCAAGCTCATTTGATGAAGAGAATACATGTTCACACCCTTCTCCCTCAGTGTAGCCAGTACCTTCTATGTACATTGGATGCCAGTCAATTTGACACCATCAGTTATGAGTGTGGCCATGAAAAGCTCCGACCATCATTCGTAAATTGAGTTCACAAGCACGGGGTCCCAGGTGGCTGTTGTTCAATGTTTTAGAAAATGCACAGCCAATGTCATATGCAACACCACAATTTTTGCCGTAGACATTGAGTAGATGATCTAGAATAGTGAGCAGGTACTTTGAGCTTGAAAAAATTAGTCAGTGCTGCAATGATGACAACATCAAAATCAAAATTACAGACAGTTCACCACTTTTGACTATATCACACACTAAGAGAATGAACTGGTGGCAACAGGCTGCAATAAAAATGCCGGACTCATCAAAAACTGAAAACATGTGTTTATGTGCTCCTGAACCAGCATTTTTCCACCAGTCAACACAGTTGAATGATGCCAAGGCTGACTGTACAACATCCTCCCAATCATCAGCGGGTCCTTTCTGATCAGAAATTAGTTTCATAAAGTTGGTATCAGCTAAACTTACTGCACAAGGTTGAGCACCATTGAGTTGGAATTGGTCAACTTTCACATGATGGAGCTGGTAGTCAGAATGATAAGTCCACAAATCATCTCTTGGAGATGTGCCATGTAGAAATGATGACCATCATTTCAGGCTGTTGTTGCTGTTGATGGTGGCAAGTCACTCAAAAGCCATGTCATCTTCATCCTCTACTTTATAAGAACAACATGGACATGAGTTGAGAAGGTGCCAATCTGGTGTGTCTCGCTTCAGTGCTGCTTTGACGATAGAGTCTACCTGATGCAAGATCTCAAGGTAAATGTCATATGTGTCTGAGAACTGTGTGTTGAGATACAGTTGGTATGGAATCTACAAAGCAACATTGTAATTGATGTATTACAATACAGTTGAATATTGTATGTACATCATGAAGATGACATAAGGTCTTATACTGTGCTTGAATGCTAAACTAGGGGCAAGTCCTGTGAGACTGTTGATAGGCTGCAAGCATGCAGAGTGAAATGGCGACAGTTTGATGCAGTGGAGAACAACCTAGGAAACCACGGTGTAGGACTTGGAGTCCTTGTAGCCTCGTAGAGGCTATTTTTGTGGTATCCCTCAGCACCCTATTACTTTCCTACATGAAGCGCAGCTTTCCCGCGAGTTGCACATAGCGGCCGCTACTTTTCCGCGACGGCTGCAATGTTCCCGCGCATGCACAGCCGCGCTTAGCAGCCGCTTTTCTCGCGCTTCATCAGCCGATGTTCCGCACCCATCCATAGTCCAAAACCAACCCAATGGTACGTTGTTTCATAATTATATTTACATATCAGACCATTTTCGCATCAGACCACCTTTATTACATATAGCTTTACATACATAGCTCGGTAGCACGTCAGCTCGGTTCCGCGTGACAGCGCTTAGTGCAATACTTAAGCACTAGCAGTACATATCATTCAGTAGCTTGTTTTCCGGACGTTCCAGTAGCAAACTCCCATTAGCCTACAGTTGGTAGCTATTGGCAATCAGTATCCATTTACCGTTCACATCGTATCAGTTATCACCTCGCTCTTCATCTATTTCTATTGTCCTTCATCTCTACTATCATCCAAAACCCTCGCGCATCGGCCGCTTCGCAGCCGCGTCTTTCCCGCACCGACCGCTTTCAGCCAACCGCTACATTCCCGCACTTCGCATCGGCTGACAAGCGGCACCTTCTGTGTCCATTTCTAGACCTTTGCTGCACTAGCTTCCCCTTTAGGGTTGAACGCACTTGCTCCACAAGTATAGCAGATAGGCAGTGCACGACCTACAACATAAAGATATCAGTTTGGAGCCTATAGCACCACTCTGAGTTGTAAACCTACAATGGTATATAAGAGTTTCATTCAGAAACCTGTGAAAGGCAAGGGGTTGCAGTGATGCACATTTTCGGCCTAGAATATTATTGAACAAAATCTTCCAACAGGAAAAAAATATGTTGCTTACTAAATATGTCAACCAGCTCAACATCCAGCAGGGTTAGAGCCTCATCAGTCTTATTATGTAGAACATTATCACTTGAAACACTTGGCATGCCATCACCATTATCTCGGGTGCGAGAGTCCAAGTAAGCCTTTACAAGGCTTTCCATCTGAAGGTTCTAGTTCACATTCTGAATACTGATGTGATCATTGCGAGTGTGTAGGTCAACATAGCAGCTAGCATGTGTAAGCACATATTGGTAGGCACAAAATCAAATGACTTACAATCCAGAGAGGTCTGTCATCTGCTGAGCTAGCCCTTCAAATGCTTCATACTCTCTACCTTTGTGACTAAAGTCTGCTCCCTCCTCACTGGAGGGTGCAGTGTATAGTATAGACTCAGTATCAATGTTGACATCAATGAGCATAGTCTTGACAGCCACATGATCTTCAGCTGACATCTTTGCAGAAATGCGAAGGAAGTTACCTAAGTGCTAAGAAAAATAGTTAACATACCTTATATGGATCTTTGCTGCTTTGCATTCACATGCTCCCTTTGTTGGATTTGTTGCCCTGCCCTAAGTACATTGATTGTTCGAATAGAGCATCAAAAGCCGTTGTGGGTACAACAATTCTGATGGTGATTCAGAACAATGTGCTGGGTCTTGCAGAACCTAGCTGCTATTCAACCCTAAAGGGTTTCTGGACCAAGCTCAAGGCTCATAGGAGAGGAAATATGATAGAAAACTGCTGAAGACTCAGACTCATACTGGTAACTGGTGAAAAGATTACTTGATTATGTAAGCTACAAAAGGGCAAACATAACACTAAGGTAAGAACAGTCTCTACAAGGCTAGCCAGGAATCAGTCCCTACACTGTGTTTCACGGTGGCTTTTAACAGCCCTATGATCCTCTTCACTAAGGGTCATGACATAGGGGGTAGGTAGCACGTTTGAGAGATGATATGAGGGGTGTCTAGAGCAATGTTTAATTATTGACCTTATTGAGGGGTAGAATGAGACAAGAAAAACATATGCAGACGCTGATAGAAGAAGTGGGTGGTGAACAGCATGCTTGGGAGACAAAGTAGTGTCCAGAACCATTGTAGAGCCATTATACTTGGTCCAGTCAATGGAAACATATAGGATGGCAATGAACGATGCTGTAGGAGGTGCAGAATGCCTGTGTTGATGACTAGAATAGGTGGTGGACAATGTTGGTGGCAGTAGAGAAGAGCAAGAAGTGTAAGAATAAGATCTCACCTAGTTTGGAAGCTTTGGCGCATTGGTAGGGCATGTTGGGATGTCATGTTAGGGTAATACAGGTGGCAGATAGTGCCAAGCTTACCTAGATGGTGTACACTAAAGGACCTACATTATTTGGGACAGTATTTAATGGTGGTGTTGAGTATTACTGCAAATGAGCCTAATTATAGTGAGCACAACACATAACAAACAACTATAATAAGGCTGACTTATTGGAAAACCCAAGTGGATGAATGGGTCTCACTGTCACAACCCAATAATGAGTAAACGCTATGCAGAGACTAGGACTCAAACTATTGGATAATCACAAAAGAGAAAGGAGCGGGGAAGCAAGTAAGCTAATACACAAGAGGTTTGAACTGAAGAACTACTAACTACTTTTATACATATATGTATATTGAGATGGAAATTGAAACTAAAAATGAACTAACTAGCCAATCAGAATGGTTAAAGGTATTGTATGATTCTATATATAACTATGAGGTCATGATATGTGTCACAGCCACAGTAAGAACATTCCAAGAGTGTCATATGGTATGACATCATTGAGATCACATAATTTAGGCATAGATACTTCTGGTAATTCTATAATAAACACAATCATGGGAACTTCTTCAATGTTATAGCTCTTTGCATAATTATGCGAAAATGCAAAAGTTGAATTTGTGTGTCAGAAATGCCTGAGGTAAGACCCCATAAGCACCATCTGAGTGAGAACATGCTGCAGACCAATCCAAAGTAGACAGTAGACATACTTCTAGTGATGGCTTCACCTTCCATATCCCCTGAGCCAGAAATACCTCAGTTTGAGACTGTTTTTGTTGTAAATCTTGATATATATATATGAAAACTCAACAGAACACAATGGCAAAACCAAAATCAAGGAGGTGAAATTCACAAAGGTCAAAGAAGTCATTTTTCTTGTCTTAGCACCCAGTTACCTTGACTTCCTCATGACTATGCTTGCAAAGCATGATAAATCACTCTATAAGATTACTGAGAAGAAAAGGTATACCTTCAAATACCTTCCTGGTGCTTCGCGCAGGTATGTTGGTCCTTGGATCATCTGCCAATGCTACAGCAACAATGAGATCCTGCTTATTCAGGTGATTGATTATAGTCACACAGAAGCCATGGATGTTACCAATAAGAATGATTATGTTGAGATGGCAAAGAATATCGAGAAATTGCCTGTTCATACCCATAAGGTAAGTCTTGAAGATTCTGTGATACCTTAGCTAACAAAGACACAATGTTCTTTGGAAAATGCTGCCAGCCATGAGAGTAGAGAATCTGAGGACGAGGAAACCATGCTTGTTACTGAGGTATTTCAACTGTGAAGACTGGTCTCAATATTTTAGCTGTTCAATAATGTTTCTTGCAGACTGGTGCTTCAGAGCTCAAGTGTGAGATTGCTTGTTATCGATGACTCATTATCAAGAAGTAGGGAAATGACTATGACAACTCTGTTATATATGTCCACTTGAGTGGTATGGAGATTCCTTGTACCCCAGTCATGGTAAAGGATTGGGCTCGTGCAATGGTAATTGAATTGTAGCAACTTTATGTCTCTAGTTGAACCTTACATTCTTTCAGTATGATGGTGAAGCTATGACTTCAATGCCACCAAATATTCAATCATTTAATCCTGCAAAACAAGAGCCTGTATTGCACCTAATGTACCATGCTGCATTAACCACACCAATGGTTCCTCCTGTGCCTTCGACTGTAAGTGCTAGTGACATCAGCTCACTTGATTCAATGCTTCTGTTACGGACTATTCAAGATCTTGCCCATAACCAAGACCATGCTGCAATTTCTTCAACACCTTTGCCTACAGTCAATACTTCTGTCCTTGCTTGTTCACCTGTTATCTTGACACCATCAAAACTTACTTGCTTCTTGAAGTATGCTGAGCAGGAACTTGGTGTTACTCATGTAACAGTGTATGAATCCTCCTTGGGTAGTATTGGAGCTGGACCGGACATCCTCGCAGAGATTGCTGACCATGAACTCACTCACATTGGGCTGACCCTAGGTGACATCATTTGTTTGAAGAAAGGAAGTGTCACTTGATGGAGTGGCCCCCTTGCCAAGAGTGAGCCAATGGACAGTACAAAGTGCAAATGTAGTAATACTACTGGTTCTGATATTCCTGAGGACAGGAAGTACCAGTACAAGACAAGATACCATGATGGAGGATGTGCATGAATCAATGGGGGTAGAATGAAACTTGAAGAGTGGCCACCTGGTGAGTTCAATGGCATTATTACGTCATCTCCACTCACAAGATTCAGGGGAGTGTTCCAATCTTGATTATCATCTTTATCACTTTTGCAGCAACAGACAAGAGTGGTTTTCTTTTCCACCAGGGTATATATTTGATGTAGAGGGTAGCCGCGAAGACAAAGATCCTTTTAGGTAGAAGTACATTGAAACTGTCTAGGCAATGTAACCAGAAGCATGAAAATACCCCTCCACTTTGTCAGGTGTAATGTGCTGGCATGCTTGTATGATAGCTGTCAAGGATATATCAAGAAAGTGACAGCATAAGATAGAAGAAAATGCCTGCTCGATGAGATTATAGTCAGGTGAGTATGGAGGTAGAAACACAAGTTTACACATAGCCTCATCCTCTACAACACGTCAGACCTCTTCACTGTGGTGGATATGACAGTTGTCCAACACAAGAACACTATGAGGGCTAGGGTAGAGGTTAGTCAATGGCAACTATTCATAAAACAATCAGTAAGATCCATGATGTTATTACGAGGCATACCACATGTTCTTGTAAGAACTGCATGAATCTCTCACTCATCACAGACCCTTCAATGATATCATAGGCAATGATGCCATCAAGTGTGAGGATGGGCAAGATTAAGTATCATTTGCCTCATATGAAACACTTTCTCTGAATACACCTAGTATGAATTAGCCAAGACTGATACTGATCTGTAAATGAAGCAAACCTTGTTCCGATTTTCAAATGTCTGAATCTACAAATCAATGTCCTTTCATCTTTTGTAGCTTCATCACCAAACATCAACATTTCAGGGTCTGAAGCTATCTCTGCAATATGGTTCATAAATATGGCATGTCATTCCTCATCTCATTCAAGAGCATGAGCCGAGATAGTCTTGTGGCTGTATTGTAGCCTGCACAGGGTATGAAAGAGTGTATGGATAGATACAAAGACACTGTGGCATGCCTGTAACTCATGCTGTAGTTCATTGAGGTAGATGGTGGGATTTCTACGAAGGGTAGTAATGAGAAAGGTGATGTCATCTATACTGAGGTCTGATGGTTTTGTATACAAATGTCTTCTTGATACCAAGCAAATGACAAATGCTTGTGACTGAATGGCCATGTTGGTGCAAAACAGGAATGTGAGCTTTTAGATCTTGTGAGATGGTGTGCGGTGGCATGCTGGAGTGTGAATGAGCAGCAAGTGCACAATCAGTGTGAGCCAAAGACTTACAGGGTCCTACTTTGGGCATTTCTGAGATGCCACATCAGGAAAACCACCGGTTACTTTTCTAACTTAATTTGTCACTTAATTACACGAAAAGAAGCATTAAGTCATTTGAGCGAAAAAGCGTGAGCCACTTAGTTAAGCCCACTCCATCTCTGAATTTTCAGTTTTTCAACACTTATTTTGCTTAAGAAAGCAGGTAAAGCAGCACAAGTCTTTCATAAAACGGGGCAGTATTACTACACGATAAGCAGAAAATTAAGGAAATGAAAAGTAAGACGACAGCATAGTAGGAAAAATGGGGGACATGCAGGAGCAAATGGAATGGCAGCAGATTAAAAATGACAGCAAAACAACTTGAAGATGATAGCCTGTAGTGACAGCCAGAGTTTGTCGAACGTAGGATAGTGGAAATGGTGCAGACGCAACAAATAGACAAATCCTGAGGTCGCGATGTCAGTGAGATGAAACCTGAATGATAACGACTTACAAAGCATAGCGCGCTCATCATCAAATGAGCCCTGGGGTGTATCCGTCGCATCATTCAATGCAGTACAGGCACGCGCCATCTGTATCATCATCTCTATGTATCCCGCAGGCTTTTTCGAGAGGGACTTGGTGAACGACTTGGTCGCTTTAGTCCAGTGAGCCCTTGAAAATAGGAATGGGGCGTTGGTCATCTTCCCAGTAGCTTTGTTGAGGACTTTTGGTAGCTTGATAGTGAGTTTACCTGAGCCAGCTGCTAAGACCTCCTTGACTTTCAAATGCTTCTTTGCGAACATATTGAGGGCGCGCTCAATCTGAAACAATAAGCATGAATAAGACTGTCAGAAGATCAAACTTACTGCTGCAGCAGAAAGGGAAATAACACCTGACATCCCACACGTTGCGAGTGCATGCATGTCGAGTTTGGGAACCTCCACATAGCCATTGATGGCATTGAGATGCGCAGTACCCAACAGCTGCAAAACAAAGGGAGAGCGGTACACTGTGAGGGGATTTGGGTCATCAGGATTTTCAAACAGGAATGCGTAGCCGGTGACCAAAGACTTGGTAAGTTCAACAGGATCACAGTCGGAATTTCGCGTCAAAAAGTCCTAGATGATGACTATGCCCGTAGAGCTGAAATTGCTGCGCCATTCAGATATACGCTGCGCTGTCTAATTACAAATACAGTCAGTCAAGCTCAACAAAAAAAAAAGACTTACGAGGGAGTGTATCACACCACCATGAACAATAGTGATGTTAAGTTCCTTGTATACTACATTCAAAATGAGCTGGGCGTGAAGGAGAAGGACATCATCTGGGATGGTCCAGATATCCTCATAACTCCCAGCCCACAACATGACGGTAGGTAGATACTTCTTTGTCCAGTGCTGGTCCACCTGCATCATAGCAGGTAAGTCAACATTACGATAGGCGCTACGAGGCTTCATGCGATCTGGCGCAGTGTCTACATTCAGCAGGCGTTCAATAGCAGGAGTGTTGCGGGCACGTATAAGAGATGATTCGATCTTGGCCTTCTTGAGAGCAGGTGGCTTGCTGTCAGCAGCGGAAGCAACAGATACAGATGTCTATGAGAGTGTCAGAATGAGCACGATTTAACACTTCACACTTACCAATGACGTTGTGCGCTGAACCTTGTTCTTCTTTAGCACCACAGGTTCGGTGTAGGGATTCATTTCTGGCTAGGCTTGGAGAGACTGTCTTTACCTTACCTTATGTTGGCACTTTGTAGCTTACATAAGCAAGTTACCTTTTCACCAGTTCTACTATGAGTCTGAGTATTCAGCAAGTTTCTATCATATTTCCTCTTCTCTGAGCCTTGAGCCTGGTCCAGAAACCCTTTAGGGTCGAATAGCAGCTAGGTTCTGCAAGACCCAACATTGTTCAGACTCACCATCTGAATTGTTGTACCTTCATCGGGCTGTGAATCTTCATCAGAAATCATAACCGGGTCCTCAAAAGTGGGGCTGTCAACGTCCATGGACCAGTCAGACACCTCATCATCATCTAAAGTGTCATCAAGCACAGTTTTCCGCTTGAGGGTCCGGGGAGGGTCAACCTGTGTGAATGGAGGTTTGGGCTCCAGTGAGTACTGTTCCTGCTCGGCGGATGAGGCCACTGAATTGCCATCCGAGTCATGTGCTCTTGATAGTACTTGCGTGGAAGTTGCCTTTGCCTCAAAGTCCGAGATATCTTCAAATATTGAGGCTACCTGCAGAACAAACAATGAGCGATACTAACGATCAAATCGCATTCACTTACCTTCAATTTTCCCTTGCCTTGCACAATAGCGGCCTCATGCTCCAGGGCATCATCGATGGCATCTGCAAAGCTGCCTATGAGGGCATCATCTGCGCCTAGAATTTCAGCAGGAACTGCAGGCTTCTGAGTTGGGACTTGCGCATCAGAAGTTGCTACCATAGAAGCAGTGCCTTGTGTGAAAATCGAAGTTGGAGGCGCTCGAGTAACACTTGATGCGGGTGCCAGTTTTGGACGTTCTGGTTTTCCCTGCAGCTTGATATCGGACACCCAGTTGGTGACCCGGCTACCCAACACAAATTTCTGACTGGTTGCATTGAGACTAGAGGTAAGATTGAGGAAATATAATGTTGATTCAGTGAGAAGTAACATCAGTGATGGGTAAGAGAAGAAGCCTTACGACGCTGAGTCTTTCCCATCAGATACACATGCCATGCCATCAGTGATATCACCTTCCCCTTTTGACGATGGTTCATTGATCTTTTTTTGCATCAAGTTGCTGATGGCATCCTTTACCAGTGTCTTTCCACCTTTCTTCGTTACCGTCTTCTTCGTCACTCTTGCATTTCCATCGTCCATCTGCTCAACAGTCTCCTGGAGGTCATCAGCTTCAGCCTCCATCATGCTGTCAGTATGATTGTCACTAGTCCTTACTGCAGGCTTCATTGCCTTACGAGCCCTGGGCTTAGGCTGAATGGGAATCACTTTCATTGTAAGTAATTCCTCCTGTGCTTTCTCCATCTCATTTTGCATACCAGCCAGGCGCTTCAGTCCTTCTTCGACCTGTGCCTCCTTCAATTCTTTTGCTTCCTTGGCGGCAAGGTCATCCGCATTCTTTTGTGCCTTGGTACATCTCTTGACTTGTGCATTAAGCACAATCTGACCAGGCCGGGCAGTTGCGTTTGATGGACGGGTACGACGAGGGATATCTGTTGTAGACATGACTGAGGAGATGGGGACACTGAGGCGAAGGCTTTTGCTGGAGTGAGATGGCAGGATCATGAAGGTTGGAAGTTTGAAAATTTTGTAAGTCCCCAAACAAGTATCGACTGTGGTGCACTATATATTGAACTTAGAGTTATGAACAGTATTCAGCAAGGCTCTCGAGGCTCTCATATGGTTTGAGTCTGCCCTTCATGTCTCATTCTGCTCGCAGGGACCACAGCGCCCATCAAATTCCCTGCGGTTACTTGCACTGTGAATGCCACTTCAAGACTCAGGCAGGGCGCACAAAGCACTGGAACACTTCCCATCCAACATTCACGTCAGCTCCTACCGCTAGTGTCTCGTACTCGGCTACTGTTGAAGATGAGCCAGAGGAACCGCACGACACCTTCTTCATAGGGCATGATGACTTCCCTGCAGGCTCGTTTGACGCAGGTCAGACTCTCAATGAGCCTGATAATATGGACACAGAATTTTGGGGACCAGGCGATAGATTATATCGCAACTATCACCCCAAACTAAACAGTACGTTTTTTTGAAAATCTTCTAGTAAATTGCAACTAATACATATACTACTTATGAAGGTCGCCCATGTGATGCAACAGGTCAATTCCTTGCTGACGGAGCAACCCCTGCACCACCACCAAGCAAATCGCGTGATGACTGGACTCCCTACCGAAATTGCATCGAGTTTGAGACTGCGGAATTTCTGTACACACGCAATCAGATGTCAGCAGGGAATATCAATATCTTACTGGATCTTTGGGCCGCAACCCTTTTGAAACACAACAACAAACCGCCATTTGCAGACTGCCGCGATTTATATAAGACCATTGACAGTACGCCGGTAGGCAATGTCAAATGGCAATCTTTCAAGGTCCAGTACACGGGGGAGAAGCCGGCACATGATGTACTACCCTGGATGACCGAATCGCATGACGTCTGGTATCAAGACCCCCACAAGGTCATTTGTAACATGTTAGCAAACCCAGATTATGCAACGGAAATGGACTACCGGCCCTACTGTGAGTTCTCGACTGACAACAATGAACGTCAATGGCAAGATTTCATGTCTGGTGACTGGGCTTGGAATCAAGCTGTATGTTATCTTACCTTATTGTGTCGCTGATGCACTGACAGTGTTTGGTAGGATATCATTTCTCAAGACTCAGATACAGCTGGCTCAACCTTCGTGCCAGTCATTCTCGGAAGCAACAAAACGACAGTTTCAGTCACAACTGGTGCCAACGACTACTATCCACTGTACGCATCAATCGGAAATGTTCGTAATAATGTCCGACGCGCACATCGCAATGCTGTTGCCATCATTGGTTTCCTAGCTATGCCAAAAAGTAATATTCACCATACTATTGTCGTTCTGTGCTAACTATAGTTGAGTAGCTACCAAGGAGCATGCGGCCTGCCCGAAATATCGGAAGTATCGCCGGCAATTGTTTCATTCATCAATATCAAAGATTCTCGAGAACCTCAAGCCAGGCATGATGAAACCAGAAGTTGTGCGTTTCGGTGATGGGCACTATCGGCATGTTATCTATGGGCTTGGACTGTATATCGCAGATTACAAGGAGCAGGTCTTATTGGCATGTATAGTACGCTCTTGGTGTCCAAGGTATATTCCTCAATGTATTTTTTCAATATACACTCTGATTTGACATTTTTAACATACAGGTGCATGTCACACCGCAAAAACTTGGACTCCAAGTCGTTGTGTCGCAATCATGACCATACAGAAGCTCTTATCGATGAAGTAACATCTAGTGATTTGTGGGATGAGTATGGGATCATCGCTGACCTTGTTGTAAGTCGCCTGTCTTGTAGAAACACAGTCAAGACTTAAGTTTTTCTAGCCCTTTACAAATGATTTCCCCCGAGGCGATATTCACGAACTTATTGCACCAGACATTCTACATCAATTGATTAAAGGTACTTTCAAGGACCATTTAGTCAAGTGGGTGGGACAATATCTGCACCATGTGCATGGCAAGAAAAGAGCAGAGAAGATTCTAGATGATATTGATTGAAGGTGTCATATCCTGCGTTCCGGACCCGGACCCGGTGTAGAGACTCATGCCTCTCCTTGTGCAATATTGCAGTTTTCACCAAGGAGTATACAGCACGAACTTGTAGCATCACTCTGTATGCTATCCACAGCTATTCCTACATGAGGCACAGCTTTCCCATGCAACGCGCAACTTGCGCGCGTACCTTTCCCACGCTTCATGATGTATATGCGCGCGCACTTTCCCGCGCTTGAGCGCCCTATAGCGCCAGCCATCCGGAAGCATCCATCCACTGTCCACCAAGTTCCCTAGTGCGTATATTTCCATTTCTCACATTTGCTTATCGTTCCATCTTTATTTTTATCATGGACCCTTACTTACATATATCCTTACATACCTTACTCAGTAGCGCTTCGGCTCCGCATGACAGCGCTTAGGCGCCATACTTAAGCGCCAGCAGTACATACTATTACTCACTTACTCACCCACCAAGAACGACAGAGGACTGAACCAGAACAATACCCATTTACTACTCACCAGAGCATAGTTGAAATCTATTTCTTGGCACCTCGCATATAACATCTCTCAGCTTGCATCTCTCACCTCTTGTCTAGTGTCTAATCATCACTTAAGCAAACTCACTCTTACTCTCTCTTGTTTCCACATACACGCGCACGCATTCCCGCGCTTCGCGCATTCTTGCGCCTCGCGCGCACCTGCGCTTTCCCGCGCTTCGCATTTGCCAACCAGTAGCGCCTTCAGTGCCTACTACTAGATCCTTGCTGCACTTGCTTCCCCTTTAGGGTCGAACACACTTGTCGTCTCAAGTATAGCAGACTAGGCAACGCGCGACCTTACAACATTTATAGATACAGTCAGGAGCATTGTTCATGCCTCGCTGTATCGTTGAACCTTCACCAGACCAATCACACACATCATTTCCGGACTTCCAGATCCGGCCAACTTCTCTCTAACGTCTGGATCCGACCCACGTCTATCTTCCGTGCCTTATCCCTTTGTATGTTCCTCCTCCAGTTAGACTATACTCATTTTCCGTACCTCGTTTCATTTCCGCCTTTATTTTCCTATGTCTTCATCTCCGTCTTCATTTACTATTTTCTGATAGACTAGTGTTTGACTTTTCTATACGCTCCGTCCACAGCCTCGCATAGCTTCGGACTGCACAGACTGACTCTCCGTTAAGTCCTCAGTAGTATATAAACCCTGTAGAATCTTTGTACTTCCTCAGTTCGAATATTATCTTAGACTCTGCTCATTCCCTTCTCCGTCCGACTTGAGTTCTCCTCTCGTCGTCCTCCACTAGTCTTAGGATTGATTCCTATAGACTTCTCACCTCCGCCTCTACCTCCAGTAGTCCTCCGCTGTTTCCTTTCTAGTTCGGACATCGTCCAGATTAGTCTTATCCTTCGTTCCCGAACGTCTGCCGGAATTCCTGCGCATCGGACATCAGACTCTGGACTCGTCCGACAACCTCCAGACATCATCCAACAGCCCTCGGAAGTTAGGGGCACATACTCAGGTAAGGGGCGCAGCACACGAGCTGAAGCCAAGCCCTTTGGATCCGACCCTTGAGCACGTTCTTAACAGAAGGTATGTCCTTTTGTCTTAATTCAATGTTTCAAAGCTGATGTCATGAAAGAATTGCTGTCGTTGCCTCATTCTCAGGTCTTCAATGTTTCCCTCAAGGCCGAGGGTTCAAACAATGGACCAGCGATGATTCAAAAGCGCTTATGAAGGTAAGTTTAACATTGACATTGTGACCTTCAGACTAACAGTAGTTCAGGTTTATCTTCCCACCATCGAAGGTTACATCCCAACAGACGTGGTGCGCACATTTCGTGCGTTCCTCAAATTCTGCTATCTCGTACGGCATAAAATCATCATGGAATCCACACCCGTTCGCATTCAGGACGCTCTCGACCGATTCCATCATTACAGGAATGTTTTCGAGTTGACAGGTGTCGTATTCACATTCTCTCTCCCTCGGCAACATTCTTGCTCTCATTACGCCCTCCTTATCCGACTATTTGGTGCACCCAATGGCCTATGTTCCTTTATTACCGAGACAAAACACATCAAAGCTGTCAAGGAACCATGGAGGCGTTCAAGTCGCTACCACGCCCTCGGTCAAATGCTGGTAAAAAATCAATGCCTTGACAAACTGGCAGCATCATGCATCGATTTCAAAAGCCATGGGATGCTGAACGGCACCTGTCTATCCAAAACTCTTCAAGCGCTAAGTGAGTTTGTATGGTATCATTGTTTGCATTGCTTGCTCAACATCTATACTAGTGCATTTGCGGTTAAATCATGAGCCTGAAGCCAATGAGCTCAATGACAATACCATCATGCCACTGCCTGACCGCAACATAACTATCCAGGGCGACAATGAAGAAGGCGAAATCGTTGATGGACCAATGTCATTGGTCCAGGCCCATGTTCAGTTAGCAAAGACGCACCGTAAGTCAGTTTATATTTGCCAATGAATATCTCATAATTTTCAACATTGTGCAGAACACAAACGTGCACGAACTGTACCTGATTTAAGTACAGAACTTTCTATCCCCCATCTCCACAACCTCCTCCGCCGATTCCTATTCGAACAATTACATCCGGATGACGAACTGTCTGATGTCCCACTCGCATGCTGCCTTCGATTTGATGGGCAAATTCAAGTGTTCAACTCTGCTGCTTCGACATTCTATGCACCTAGCGACCGCAGTGGTATCGGTGGCATGCGCCGAGAGCACATACGTGCTTGTCCTCTTTGGAGAAAGGAGGCACCGCGATATGATTGTGTGTTTGTAAACACAGATGCAGCTGTTGAAGGGATGGGGGGGATGGACATAGGCTGTGTCATGTGCTTTTTCTCTTTTACATCTGAGGAAGTTTCATACCCATGTGCCGTAGTGCGCTGGTTTGAGAAGGCCAATGATGGACCTGACAAAGACACCGGCATGTGGATTGTAAAGCCTTTGTATGATACTGATCATTCTCCGCTAGTTGGAATCATCCATATCGATTCCATTTACCGGGCTACACACCTCATTCCAATCTATGGCACGCACACCATCCCAAAGGACCTCAAGCACTACGACTTGTATGATGCCTTCTGCGCATTTTATGTAAACAAATTTGCAGACCATCATGCATTCGAGATCGCATCTTAGGTAAGTCTGTTCTGCTTTGGAAATTGGCACGCAGTGATACTCATTCACTATCCTAGAAGAATATGATGCGCACGGGCGCGGTCTCGTTACGATTTCCAGGTTTGTCCCTCCACTTCTTCGCACAACGGCACTCATTCACCATCTAGGAAGAATATGATGCGCACGGGTGCGGTCTTGTTACGATTTCCAGGTCCATCCCTCACACAATAGCACCCATTCACCATCTCGGAAGAATATGATGCGCATGGGTGCGGTCTCGTTACGATGTCCAGGTTCATCCCTCTATTTACTATTCTTCCCCTCCAAAACATGCCGGCCAACACATTTTTGTGGTACTAGTAGTAGTATTATCATTTATGACTTATTATACTTAATACAACTTTTCTGGCTTTTTGGTGATCTGCCTGGGCACGCCCTGAATTTGCTTTTGCGAAAGTCTATTAAGTTGGAAAAGCAGTGTTTTGACTTGCATTTACCAAACATCAAGGGGCAAAAAGTGACATAAGTGGGAAAACCCAGCCGGTGGTTTTCCTGATGCAATTCAACTTTTGTGTTTCCACATAATTATGCAAAGAGCCGTAAATACATTTTTAGGTACAGGCACTGTGACTGGGTGCTTAGAAGACTTCAAATTCAAAAAAGAATAATGATTTGTGTTTGGAACTCATGACACTTAGGGATCTGCACGGGTGAACCCCCGGGTGTCGGCAGGTCAACCCGCACCCCGAGGTAAACCCACACCTGCAGCAAGGGTACGGTGAAGGTTCAACGATACAGCGAGGCACGAACAATGCTCCTGACTGTATCTATAATTGTTGTAAGGTCGCGCGTTGCCTAGTCTGCTATACTTGAGACGACAAGTGCGTTCGACCCTAAAGGGGAAGCGAGTGCAGCAAGGATTTAGAGGTATGCGCTGAAAGCGCTACTGGTTGGCCAATGCGAAGCGCGAGAAAGCGCAGGTGCGCGCGTGTATGGCGCGAAGCGTGGGAAAGCGTGCGCGTGTATACAGATATGAGAGAGAGTAAGAGTGAGTTTGCTTAAGTGATGATATGATGTAAGACAAGAGAAGAGAGATGCGAGGTGTAAACAAATAGATTTCTACTATGTTCTGCTAGGTAAATAGTGGGTAGTAACC
This sequence comes from Suillus discolor, assembly GCF_016758755.1. Lineage (NCBI taxonomy): Eukaryota > Fungi > Basidiomycota > Agaricomycetes > Boletales > Suillaceae > Suillus > Suillus discolor. The sequence goes on along the minus strand of NW_024541553.1, from coordinate 547 downwards.
AGTAAGTCCTCTGTCGTTCTGGTGGGAGAGTAAGTGAGTAAGTCATAGTATGTACTGCTGGCGCTTAAGTATGGCGCCTAAGCGCTGTCATGCGGAGCCGAAGTGCTACCGAGTAAGGTATGTAAAGATATATGTAAGTAAGGGTCCATGATAAAAAATAAAGATGGAACGATAAGCAAATGTGAGAAATGGAAATATACGCACTAGGGAACTTGGTGGACAGTGGATGGATGCTTCCGGATGGCTGGCGCTATAGGGTGCTCAAGCGCGGGAAAGCGCGCGCGCATATACATCGTGAAGCGCGGGAAAGGTCCGCGCGCATGCGCGCATTGCGCGGGGAAAGCTGCGCCTCATATAGAGATAGCTGCAGGTAGCACACAGAGTGATGCTACAAGTTCGTGCCATGTACTCCCCAGTGAAAACTGCCATATTGCACAATGAGAGGCATGAGTCTCTACAACGGGTTGCACAGGGGGTAGCGAAGTAAGGGACCCCGGGGTACAACCATCAAGGGGTGTACCCGCGGGTCATAGATCCGCCAGTGCTT
>NW_024541552.1:0-21876 GCF_016758755.1 Suillus discolor | reverse complement strand
GCTTGAATATTTGCTCACAAAAGTATGTAAGTCGCTTCTGAATGAGTTCATTGGGAGTGCATATAACTGGTCTTAGTCAAGTAGTTGATACAACAGAATCTAAATTGTCTATGCAGGTTCAAAACCTGCTAAAAATGAAATTGCCAAGCATTATCAGAGTCAAAATCTGTTTTTTGGACTGTGCGGTTTGAAACCTGCCAATGATGAAATTCATTTTTTATGAAAATGCACCTTGACACATGCTCATGGTCAGTTTGCTTGCAAGATAATCGAGTTGTGTCTAGCAAAGCGGTTGTATAATAGAATCAAAATCTGTTGTCTATTGAAGTGCAACAGGTTTGAAACCCATTGAATGTCACATTTTTTCTATAAGAAATCCCTGAATTTTCTAATAATAGTATTGAGACATTGATCTTCATTGGTCTTAGTCAAGTGTCACCAGAGTCAAATCTGTTTCTCTTGGACTTTGTGGGTTTAAACCTGCGATGATAAACATTTTTATTCTAAAATCATACCTTGACATTTCTCATGAATAGTTTTCTCAAAAACTCATCTGAAATGGTCTTAGCCATGAATTTCACCACAATGAATTCAAAATCTGTTCTAATCAAGGCCTACAGGTTTAAAACCCGTCAAATGATATATTTTTGTGTTGTTTGATCTTTTTAATGCAAAAGGCTTGGGTGGTGAGCATGCAGTGGGGAGATCATTAGATCTAAATCAGTAACATCAGATCACTGATAAAACAATGATCGAGCTTTGATTACCTTAAAGTAATTGTTGGTTCAGCCACACACATTTAGATTCAGATTTAGAGGCTTCTCATGTTACACAAATATCAGCTCAGCATCCAGTAAATTGATGCTCTTATGATATGGTCTCCATCCATTTTGGACTAGAATCTCAGCCTTTCCCAGGTCATTGGGATCAAACTTGAAAGTTTGATGTTAAGTTGAGACCTTTGGAAAGAATTAAATTGTTATTGTTATTGTACTCATCCTTCCAAGTTTGCATCAAGAATACTGCATTTGCCTCTAGTAAGTTTTTAGTAAAAAAAGTTTCTTATTTGTGCATAAATCCAACAGTGATATTAATCAAGTTTAAAATACCATTAATGGCGATCATGCTATTGAAAGAACTGATAAGATACAGAAATGTGCCTTGAGATTCACTTCTGAATGAATTTATTGAAAGTGCATCCAACTGGTCTTAGCCAATAGTTGATACAACAGAATCTAAATCTGTCTGTGTGGGTTCAAAACCTGCTCAAGATGAATTTGCCAAGTGATCATTAGAGTCAAAATCTGTTTCTCTTGGAATGTGCAGGTTTGAAACCTGCCAGCAATGAAATTCATTTTCTATGAAAACACACCTTGAAATTTGCTCATGGTGGTTTGCTTGCAAGCTGATCATAGTTGTATTTAGCTAAGTGGCTGTCATAACAGAATCAAAATCTGTTTCCATCAAAGTACAACAAGTTTGAACTTGTTGAATGTTGCATTTTTCTCTAAGAATGTGTGTCTCGAATATCTGCTTATAGACAGCATCTCATGCATTGATTCATTGGTCTTGGTCAAGTTGTCACCAGATTCAAAATCTGTTTGTCTTCAACTGTGTATGTTACAGGCATCCGTAACACCTACAGAAGCCCCAGCTCTGCCTACGCCTGCCCCCGCTCTGCTAGACCCCCACGCGGCAGTGCGCCGCCCGTGCCTAGAAAGATAGCGGTCTGGACCGCTGTGACCCCGCCCTGGCGCTATGACCCGCCCCTGGCCTAGACGGCCTTGTACCTGATCCATGGAGGCTGTACGCCTCATGGTCACCCTAGATCAAAGTGCATGCATGCTGCATGTCGCTTCACGAAGATCCGGAGCGCTCTGGCGCTTCCTGTACCTATGCGCAGCTGCCCTTGGCGCAGCATGCTTGATCAGAGGTTAAGCCTCATGTACTTATCTGAACCTCATGTCTTGTTATCATAGATCATAGATATACTATTGATTACAGACTGAGCTAGAATACTTGTAGTACTTCCCTATAAGTAGACAGGATTATTGTACTTAGACTTTACTTTAATCTACTAGGTTCATCCCCAGAACTTGCTCATCTAAGCCTTACCAGCTTCCTTGTGTGAGACCGCACTTCTAAGTTGCCCCTTACGACTTAGCACGTATCCGCTAGCCCTGCATCTCGACGAGCGCCATCTTACCGAGATTGCCGGAGAACTCTTGATGTTCCGTCAAGCCTAGAACCACGCTCAGCTTCAGTAGACTCACTCGAGTCGTCGCTGAGAAGACCTATCCTAGTTCGCACACGCCGACCGACGGTCAGCATAACAGTGTAGGTTTGAAACCTGCCAATAACATATTTTTATTCTATGAAATCCAAAATGGTGGAACATAATGAATCATGATTAATGCCAAAACACACATCTTCTTACACAGATTACAAACCTGCTGTAGTTCAAGAGAAATATATTTTTGACTCTGGCAACCACTTGCAACGAGCACGATTAAGAATCTCAGCCCTTAATAGACAAGATTTTGTATTTTTCATCATTCCCCAGGTTATTAGGATCAAAATTGAAAAGTTTGATGGTAATATCTGCTCTTCTTCTCCTTCTTCTTCTTCAACCAACTCAAGACCTTTAGAAAGAATTATATTGTTCTATATACTTATCCTTCCGAGTTTGCATCAAGACTTTTGGTCATATATTGAACTCTGTGAACCTTCCATTGTCAGTTTTCACTCATGGCCCACCGTGGGGGTCTGCCATCAGCACTTTTTTTTCAGGCAATTGTTAGATAAACAGCTCTTGAAGTTAAGAGCCTCAGCAGGAGTCTGTGTCTTTTGCAATAAGAGCATTATAAATGAATCAACAGTAATCATGCTATTGAAATAACTGACAAAATGCAGATAAATATATCTCAAGGACTCACTTCTGAATCATTGGGTTCATTGGAAGTGAATCTAACTGGTCTTAGCCAAGCAGTTGATACAACAGAATCTAAATCTGTCTGTATGGGTTCAAAACCTGCTCAAGATGAACTTGCCAAGTGATCACTAGAGTCAAAATTTGTTTCTTTTGAATAGTGCAGGTCTGAAACCTGCCGATGATAACATTTTTATTTTTATTCTATGAAAGCACACCTTGACATATGCTTATGGTTAGTTTGCTTGCAAGCTGATCAAAGTTGTGTTTGGCCCAGTGGTTGTAATAACAAGCAAGTACGCAAAGCTGCTAATGCCCTTGCTTACAGAACTCAGCCATTATTATTGCACTTTCCAAGAACCAAGAATGCAAATGCGTATGTGTTCAGTCAGTCGTGTGTGTGCATATATTTATTGGCCTTTTAGTATATATTATTGTGTCTTAAACTTTTTTATAGATGTGTCATACTCCTCCCTCATCCTGATGACAACCCCAGTGACTTCCAACAGTGCAGAGTTACCAAACAAACAAGCTTTCCTGACCTTGATGCAAGGATGTTTAAACATACCCATCTGTATCTAAATGTCAGACCAAAAACATGTCTTGCATTTTGAATTTACCTCACATTGGCATCAATGTAAACAATATCATAAGTTTATCGCACGTGAATCTCATCTGCCACAATACACCCAATTTTACAGACACAACTTGAATACCTCGCAGCAAAGGTCACAGTAGTAATGTATTCAGTACTACGTCACTCATGCAGGTCCTGATTTACAAACTCAAGGCCCCTAACCCCACAACATTGTGCCTGCTAAGGCGGTTGATGTGTAACAGTGCACAGGCTTGCGCTCATCTAATCCAACACCTAAAATCAGCATTGTGAAGGGTAAGTCATTGGTTCATGTAGAACATTTTAAACTGAATAGTGTGCAGGGATGAATATTATACTGGCTGATACTTGCCAATCACATTCCATAACCCAATCATACCCTCACAATGCATGTCAACCACCTTACCACTTATGAATCATCTTGGTCGCCATCTACAATTACATAGTACTAGCTCATACATACATGACTGAGCTGCATATTTACATGAGGAAGCTTGCGATGATCAATGGAGATGGAGATGCATTGGCAATGTGCAGGGTAAGCTATCACATTATTGAAAAACTATAAACTGACAAAGTGCGCAGGGATGCATCTTAGACAAGCTTATCCTGATACCAACACTAATCCCATCTCTGATCATATCATTACAAATTAAGCCAATAATGTATACAAGACTATTGGCATCAGGATGTACCCAGTGAATACATGCTGCAATTGTGACAATGTTGCATAAAACTTACTACCTCACAGTTCTAAGCATTTTATGCTTTACGAACATCGGCATTGATCTCGAAACATGTCAAAAGCTAGTGCGTCTGACATTGTGGTAGATAGGACTACTGGTGGAAAGGTTGCTGACGGTCCTAGGACTATTGTGGTCCAGTGCATGAAGAGGCTGCTTGCTTCTCATCCTACACCCAAGCCTAAGTGTCCTTGCCTCAACATTGAGGCCCAGTTGGACAAAGCACACACCAAAGCTACGCAGCTCTGGCTCAAGAACACTGATTGACATGTATCAGCACTCCTGGACACAAGAATCAGAGTTGCTCCATATGAGCAACCACCTTTACTTGCTGTCACACAATTGGGGGTCATGGGAGAAGGAGCTTGGGGAGTAGATGGCATTGGTTAGCATACTTTAGATTGAAATTGCTTATTGGCGCCAATGCACCTTTGTTTTTTTGTATGATATGGAAAGTGGAATATACAAGTAGAGTGTCAGGTGATATGTGGGAAGTGGTTGTACACTATGTGTCTGGCATGTGCTCAGGTTCATCTCTAAGACCAATGAAAATAACTGTCTGAGATGGTGTCTATGAGCAAATATTCAAGACACACATTCTTAGAAAAAAAATGCAACATTCAACAAGTTTCAAACTTGTTACACTCTGATGGAAATAGATTTTGATTCTGTTATGACAGCCACTTAGCTAAACATGACTGTGATCAGCTTGCAAGCAAACCGACCATAAGCAGACTTCAAGGTGTGTTTTGTAAAATAAATTTTATCACTTAGTGACAGGTTTCAAACCTGCACAGTGCAAGAGACACAGATTTTGACTCTGATGTTCACTTGCAATTTCATCTTTAGCAGGTTTTGAACCCACACAGACAGATTTAGATTCTGTCATATCAACTGCTTGACTAAGACCAGTTAGATGCACTTCCAATAAGCCCATTCAGAAGCAAATCCTCAAGGTACATTTATCTGCATTTATTAGTTCTAACATTGATTTCTAACATCCCCCTTGAGTCCAATCATATGTGATCCTTCCATTGTCGGTCCTCACTCATGACACAGCTGTTAATCCCAAGACATCACAAACATCATCGGCCCACCATGGTGGTCTGTCATCAGCACTTTTTCAGAGCAATTGCTAGATAAACAGGTCTTGAAGTCAAGAGCCCCAGAAGAATTCTGATATTTTTTGCAATAAGAGTAGAATAAAAGAATCAATCATGGCGACCATACTATTGAAAGAACTGCCTTGAGGATTCACTTTTGAACAGATTCATTGGAAGTGCATTCAACTGGTCTTAGTTAACCAGTCGATACAACAAAATCTAAATCTGTTTGTGTGGATTCAAAACCTGCTAAAGAAGAAATTGTCAAGTGATCATCAGAGTCAAAATCTGTTTCTCTTGGAATGTGCAGGTTTGAAACCTGCCAATGATAAAATTCATTTTCTATCAAAACACACCTTGAAATTTGCTCATAGTCAGTTTGCTTGCAAGATAATCAAAGTTGTGTTTAACCATGTGGCTGTCATAACAGAGTCAAAATCTGTTTCCATTGCAGTGCAACAAGTTCAAAACCTGTTGAACACCACATTTTTTCCAACTCTTTGTAACACCTCAGTTCAAATATCATCTTAGATCCTTGCTCATTCCTGTCTCTGTCTGACTTGAGTCTCATCTCTTGTCTTTCTCTTAAGTATTAGGATTGATTCTGAAGACTTCACATCTTCAGCTCTACCTCTGGCAGTCCATACTCTGTTTGGTTCCACTCCAGAATTTGTCCATAGTAGTCCTTCTGTAGTTTTCTGAATATCCACTGAACTTCTGGAGTTCATTCTCAGCCACTGGAAATTAAGGGTAATTACTTGAGTAAGAGACACAGCACTGTAGCACTCAGCCTTGCGCTGAGCTTGTGTTCAGTTATTTTCCGATACACATCAGATGTCTGCTGCATGCTAATCATTTTCTGATGACAACCCGACAATTACCCACTCAACTCGATGCTTATCTGATCAACACATCATTTAGGCCGACTCGGATCCAACATATTCCTGCACAATTGTCCTCCTCATGTCCTGTCCTATCCTGCTAGCCCCACTAGGTGCATAGTTCTTATTTTGCACATTACCCATATTGCAGCCAGCTCTATCACATGTTTTCCCATCATCCAGAGTATGTAGTGTTTGTTTACATGTACTTTGGATCCAAATATTTTGCTGCTACTTTTGCCTATAGGTTTCTGCATTTATGTGTATTTACATATATATTGGACCGACTTTGAGTATCATTCATCATCCAAGTAGTAGGGAGCTGTTTCCTGATGCTTAGGGGTCAAACCCAATATTTCATAGTTCTTAGTTGACATTGCAAATATTACCGCTCTTTCTATCTGAAATACCCATCATCATTGTTAATCCACATACCGCTCACTTCCCCAACATTCACTATACCTGTTTCCCGCAACCCAAAACCCATTAATCCACTAACCCAAAAAACATTGGACTCGTAATTATACCTTCAGACATTGTTTCCTGTGCTTGGACTATTGACCACACATTATATTTGCAACCCGATGTAGGTACAATAATTCAGATTGATGGATACTGAACAATATATTGGGTCTTGCTCGCCTAAGCCTCTAGCATATGAGTAAATATGTCATAGGAACATATATGTTGGCGGCCTATAGGGAGCCTCAAATAATGCATATAGCAGCATGCCTCATGCATTATTACATGGATATCAGTGTAGCGACTTGCCTCAAGTCTTATTACATTTCAGATAGCTTATCTCACTACTGTTCTTGCCTACACAATTCCAGACTTTCATGCTGTAGTATATAATCTCACTCACCAGCTGATTTGTACTTCACTTCCTTCCCTTCCCTTGCTATAAGTCATAGTTAGTAGAGTCACTTTCAGATAAGTCGTACTTCACCCAATCGATCCTTTTGTTTTGTTTGACCGCTGCCATTTTGCATCTCACTATCTTTGAGTCTTTCAATATGCTTTGCATAGTTGTACTTTTGTACTCTCGTTAGTCTTATACTTTGACATACCCATTATACTGACTCTCAGAAACCTCACTGTTTAGTTGCAAGCTCTTCAGAGCCTCTGTGCATCATCAGACCTTCATTTCTTGACTTTGGACCACCTTCACTTGCATTGGACAAGTACTTTGGTACTTTGGATGTACTTTTAGATGTGGTCAAAGTCGGGAAGGTAAAAACTTACCTATCTAGTAGGTGTATGTGAGCTAAGAGGTTCATAGTCCCACACTGGCAAAGAGCTTGCAGAGATATTTGCAAAGATGCTAGAAGAATTTGGCATATCAGAAAAGGTATGATTCATAAAAACAAAACACACTTATATGCAAATGAATCCATGGGGCACAGATGCTGAGTATTATATGTGATAATGTGTCCAATAATGACACAATAATTTGCAAACTGAGTGATAAAGTGCTCGGGTTCAGTGGAGCAGCGATACACACCAGGTGCTTCCTCTACATGGTAAACCTGGTAGTGAAATTGTTGATCAACGAGTTCAATGTGAAGAAACAAGGAGCCAACCAAGTGGGTAGTACTGAGATGGAGCTGGAAGAACTCAGTATGGAGGTGGAAGAGGATCCAGGGATGATAGATGAGGCAGGAATGACATATGAGGTATATAATGAAGACATATTTGTTGAAAAGGCTGAGTTATTGGATGAGGGTGAGCATGTCACATCGCACTGAACAAAGAGATTCAACCAGTGAAGTTAGCACTTATCAAGGTAAGTGCATGCAAGAAAATGAAACTCACCATTGAATTCAACTTATTCGCAAGGTGCGCAAGCTTGCATGAAAAAAAAAGATGAATGTCTGAACTTTGATCACCTTGCAAGCAAACTGACTATGAGCAAATTTCAAGGTGTGTTTTGATAGAAAATGAATTTTATCATTGGCAGGTTTCAAACCTGCACATTCCAAGAGAAACAGATTTTGACTCTGATGATCACTTGACAATTTCTTCTTTAGCAGGTTTTGAATCCACACAAACAGATTTAGATTTTGTTGTATCGACTGGTTAACTAAGACCAGTTGAATGCACTTCCAATGAATCTGTTCAAAAGTGAATCCTCAAGGCAGTTCTTTCAATAGTATGGTCGCCATGATTGATTCTTTTATTCTACTCTTATTGCAAAAAATATCAGAATTCTTCTGGGGCTCTTGACTTCAAGACCTGTTTATCTAGCAATTGCTCTGAAAAAGTGCTGATGACAGACCACCATGGTGGGCCGATGATGTTTGTGATGTCTTGGGATTAACAGCTATGTCATGAGTGAGGACCGACAATGGAAGGATCACATATGATTGGACTCAAGGGGGATGTTAGAAATCAATGTTAGAACTGATAAAATGCAGATAAATGTACCTTGAGGATTTGCTTCTGAATGGGCTTATTGGAAGTGCATCTAACTGGTCTTAGTCAAGCAGTTGATATGACAGAATCTAAATCTGTCTGTGTGGGTTCAAAACCTGCTAAAGATGAAATTGCAAGTGAACATCAGAGTCAAAATCTGTTTCTCTTGGACAGTGCAGGTCTGAAACCTGCCAATGATAATATTTTTATTGTATGAAATTACACCACCAGTGAGATGGTGCTCTCAGAAAAGTACACATGAGTCCATGTCAAGGCATGTTTTGACAGAAAACAAAAAAAACATACATCATTCATGAGAAAATGTCAAGGTGTGAGTTCATGAAATACAAATGTCATCATTGGCAGGTTTCAAACCCACAAAGTCGAAGAGAAACAGATTTTGACTCTGATGACAACTTGACTAAGACTAATGAAGATCAGTGTTTGGGATGCTGTCTATGAGTGAATGTTATTCAAGGCATGTTCTAATAGAAAAAAATGCGACATTCAACAGGTTTCAAACCTGTTACGTTCCAGTGAAAACAGATTTTGATTCTGTTATGACAACCATTTGGCCAAACACAACTCTGATGAGCTTTTAAGCAAACCAACCATGGGAATATATCAAGGCGCATTTTTATAGAAAATAAAAATTATCCTTGGCAGGTTTTAAACCTGCACAGTCCAAGAGAAACAGATTTTGACTCTAGCAATCACTTGGCTATTTAATATTTGGTAGGTTCTGAACCCACACAGACAGATTTAGATTCTGTTGTATCGACTGCTTGGCTACACCTGAGACACAGCCAAATATGCCTCCACAACATGTCCTACTCAAATTCAGGGACAAATTATTGATATTTACAAGGCTGTATTTTCACTAAAGATCTAAGACCAGAGTTGGAACATGTTCACCATTAGTTGTGGTCAAATATTTGTGATCAAATGGTGAATATGTGTGGGTAAAAAATGTTAAATATGTGGACATGGGCTGATATATTGTTAGATTCTTAGCCAGATAAAGGAGATGTTACGTCTGTAATTCATGTGCAGATACAATAGTAAATTTTAGATATGTCAAATGATTAAATATGTACTATATTTTAACTCTGTTCTACATTTGACAACAGAATAGACATTGACTATGTTGTGCGAGAAGTGCTAAGAAATATGCTGAACATGTGCATGAATATGTCGAGAGCCTTATTTTAGCCACAATTTTAGAACTGCACTTAGACCATACAAGTGCCCCGCTAGGTGGGGCATTCAGTACCATATTTATGGGCCACTTGGGCCACTTAAGCGGAGCACTCACGACCTTACTATAAAATCAATGCTATTTACATTAACGTAGAGGCGCGAGCGCCAATCCCGACTCGCCCAACGGTTCACGGAGTTAATCCACCACAAAGACCCAAGGCATCAGAGACAACTGTGATTGGTTTCTTTCCCTTGCCCCTTCTGGAAGATGAAATCGAGGCTTCAGTTCTGAATTAAAAGGCTCAACCATAGAAGTTAGGAAACGAAACTAAATGGAGGGGAGGCCAAGATTTGGTTTGCCATCAACAGACATACTCCGATTACATTCTCTGTCAGCTAGTTCGCGCGAGTGCTACTATTTTTAAGATAGACCCGCAAGAAATCCGACACTACCCAATCATCTTTATATTCTTTGAGAACAGGATAGTGGCTCTTTGCCTGGTGAAGTAAGTAAACATCAACTCGAGATGAGGAGTAATTAGTGTTCACCTCTGAAAAAACTAATTGCAATTTTGGAACCAGCTGCATTTTCCAGGACCTTTGCACATTAAGGTGCTTGTGAGCTAAATGGATGACGAAACTCTACAAAGTAAGTGTTAGTAGGCACGCACACAAAACCCAGCATAGTAGACACATACGCAAACTTCTTTGTACTCTGATAATGACCACCCTAATTTCTCTTGCAAGTTGTAGCCTCCTCTGGTTAAGACAGCTGACTTTGCCTCGAGGTTCCAGAATGTTGAGAGAAGCAAATAATGTCAAAGGAGCTGGTAAGCCTGGCATTATGGGAGGAATTGAATCGACTTCTCGTGGAAAGACTTTATGCTGTGTTAACACAGGAGGGTCCAGTGGGCGTTCTGGAGGAAATTTACAATGCATCATAAGAGGCACAAAATGGCGATTATATCGCCAGTGTGAGCAAACTCTGGGCATGGGCAGGCTGGGGGTTAAATTAGATGGGTGCAATAAGGGTCACATAAAAGCAAAGTATTTTGGGGTATATATCAAACATTACTACTCGATGATGTCAAAATGTGACATGACACAGACAATGGCAATGATGGAAACAAAAGAACAAGACCAAGAATACATAGATTCAACTCAAAACTGTAAAGTGAAAGGTTAAATACAAGGAGTACAACACCGAGAATACATAGACAACTCAAAACTGTAAAATGAAAGGTTGAATACAAGGAGCACAACAATGAGACAAAACAGTAAAGCAAAAACAACAACTACCTGAAAGATCACGACTCCAGCATTCACTACAAAAAGGTGTTCGACATGTTGTTGTTTTTCTTTCTCAGTATCTCAACTTGCACCCTTGTTGGGATTTACTTTGTGAGCATTCATTATTCAAATCCTAAATGAAACACTAACTGGCACCAAGAATCTAGCCCGTTGAGAAAAAGCTATCAATGGCACAGGCTGCTGCTGATGAGAATCTTGCCAGGAACATTTTCAGGATAACCTTGGAAGATGATGTAGCAGAAAAAGATGATACCTATGTGCACAGTATTGCCCTGGGCATGTCACAGATGAAACTCATGGACCAGGATGTCAATTCTAGAGAGCATTCAGGTCAGCATGAAGAGGAAGCATGGAGAGACTATCACATACTCTATCTTCTCGACTGCAAAGCCCACAACCATGTCCGTGCAGTGACGAATGTCATAGATAAGCTAGATACGACCGGCGATGATGAAACACTGGCAGCACTCTTAGACGAACATGCCTGGATGGAGAAGACGTTGAGGGAGGTGACGAACATGAACGTCGGAACTGACGCCTGTAATGAGCAATTTTGCCATGCACATCTCCAGTTGTTACAGGAAACTAAAGAGGCCACAGAAAGTGTCATGCGTGTAATTGCACATAGGACCACACAGAATCTGAATTCCAAGGACAACACATCAGAGACTAATGAAACAGGTCAGGAGTGCATACTTACACAGAGCACATCACTTAACTGTTAGCAGACTGCCACTTGAAAAGATTCAGCAATGCTAAGCCTGCCTTACTCCTCGCCATGTTCATTGCACTGGTCTTGAATATCCTGGGCCATGTTACCCGGTGTAGGGATTCATTTCTGGCTGGGCTTGCAGAGACTGTTTTTACCTTATGTTGGCACTTTGTAGCTTACATAATCAAGTTACCTTTTCACCAGTTCTACTATGAGTCTGAGTATTCAGCAAGTTTCTATCATATTTCCTCTTCTCTGAGCCTTGAGCCTGGTCCAGAAACCCTTTAGGGTCGAATAGCAGCTAGGTTCTGCAAGACCCAACATTGTTCAGACTCACCATCTGAATTGTTGTACCTTCACCGGCCATGGTGTAATGCAGTTCTGGAACTCTTGAATCTTCTCCTAAAGACCACGCTCGGGAACACCTCAGAAGGATATGACAGGTCGAAGGGATACATTCCTCATGATATCCGTTCTGTATGGAAGAAGTTCAATCTGGTAGCTGTTACAAAAACCTTCGCCACCTGCACCAGATGTTCATGCACTTACCCACCAAATGCAGAGAAAAAGTCACCAGCCACGAAGAAGAAGTCAGGTTACCCTGAGCGCTGTTCCTACAAGAAGTACCGTGGAAGCAAGCCATGCGGGCAATTGCTAGTGAAACGTATGAAAGAGAGCGGTCAAGTATTGTATGTACCCATGTGCCCCTACGTCGTACAAGACTTCAACTCTTTTCTCGCTGGCCTACTGAGCCGTCCTGGTATGGAAGAGGCCATGGACCGAGGAACGAGGGTCAGCAATGATTTGCAGATATGGGACATCAAGGATGGCACAGCGATTGGAGAGATTCTGGGTTCTGATGGGAAGCCCTTCATCAATGGATTGAAGAGAACCAATCTCAGGTCAGCATGAAGTCTCTCGGTGGATTGGTTCAACCCTTACAGGAATAAAACCTCGGGTAAGAAGAAGTCTATTGGGTCGATTGCGATGGGACTGCTGAACCTCCCACCAAGCCTCCAGTACAAGGCCGAAAATATGTACCTAGTCGGCATCATCCCAGGGCCCAGAGAGCCGGCTGTCGATGGGATAAATCATTTCCTTTGTCCAGTAGTCGATTTCTTCCTGCCATCTTGGAAAGACGGGACGTGGTTCACAAAGACAGTCAAGCACGCAACAGGAAGACTGTCCCAATCTGTCATTGCCATCACAGTCAACGATTTGCCCGCGGCTTGTAAACTAGCAGGCTGCGCGGGCCCAACTGCAAACCAAATGTGTGGATTGTGCTGGCTCATGAAGTCAAATATCGCAAACTTTGATTGTGAAAGATGGACGCGACGTACACTTGAGGAACATAAAGCGGCTGCCGAAAAGTGGAAAAATGCGGAGACAAAGGCGAATTGCGACAAGATATTCAAGCAATATGGGGTGAGATGGTCAGAACTTTTACGGCTGCCATACTGGGATCCAACGAGGTTAATCGTAATCGATGGCATGCATAATCTATTCTTGGGATTGGTTCAACACCACTTCAGGGATTTGATCATGATAGACAAGCAAGTGAACAAGGAGCTCAGGAAGGGCAACCATAGACCTGTCGATCTGAAAGAATTAGAGAAAGGCAGACAAACTTTAATGTCAAACCCTACCGTGTCCGCAATGACCCGCCTGCGTGTCGCAGTCCTGGAAGCACTGGTCCAGGAATATGGGGTGGAGTTGTCCAATAGAACACATCCTAGGAAAAAAGGTATGATGGGAGCGTTACTAGTGAGTCAACGGTTTGAGGGGGAATAACAAACCATCTGATGAGTCCAAAGTCTGCGCTCCCAGTATGTGCCCCTATGGATGTCGATATTGGGGAGAATGAGCTGTGTCCTTGTGATCAGGTGTTTGTCACCGATGAATTGATAGAGGAGTATGCTGCACAAGTGCATACGACCAAACTGAGCAGATCAGCCGAAGTCTTGGTGGATAGGGAGATCAACGATATTCAGGAAAGGCTAGGAAGGGTTCTGAGACCATCGTGGCACCGTGGCCCACCAAAAAACCAAGGGGATGCGGAACACGGCAAACTTAAGGCAGAACAATGGAAATCATCGATTGAATTTGACTTACCAGTGGCCCTTATGGATTTGTGGGGATCAGGACGTGCAGCTGATGGCGTGGAGCACAGATCTCAAAGGCAGAAGTTGGTTCACAGCACAATGCTGCTTGCGACTGTGATCCGCTGGGGAACTTCACATGTAAGATCACCTCATCACGCTCAGCAATACACCATGTATATGAAGGCGTACCTCAAGTGCATCCAAGAGATATTTCCGCACCATTTGTGGCGCCCCAATCATCATGCAGCTCTACACATCTGCGAGTTCCTCTTGAGATATGGTCCTATGCATGGTTGGTGGATGTTCCCGTTTGAGAGAATCATCGGTGCATTGCAAAGAACAAACATGAACTACAAGATAGGTGAGCATATGTTCCAAGAATAGAGAAAGACATGAACAGTATAAACGACATAACAGGAGAACTGGAGAAGACAATGTTGGAGACATTCTGTGCGGCTGTGAACATTAAAGCTATGATGCAGAATCCTACGGGACCTGTCATTCTTAACGAAGCAGCGAAAATTTTGGGTCAATGCTGTGACCCATTCACAGGAGGCGAGAAAACCAACATAAACATTCCATCCACGGTTAGACAAAACACCAGTTCTCATCAGGATATCCACATCCTCAAGACCCCTGTTCCCAATGATCTTGAGAAAGCATGGCAAATAGCAGAAACTCACCTATGTCAGGGGCATCCTCATGCTAGAAGCAAGTGTCTTATTTTATACAAGTGCATAAATGTTTTGGATGTGCAGTACTCCAGTCACACCTGGTCAAATGAAGACTCAAATGTGTTCTTCCAGCGGACGCTTCAAGAATTTGTGCCTGGCGTGATCAAGTACATTTTTTCCACAGGGGAGGAAGATCAGCAAACATACCTCTAGTGGCAGAACACCAAGATCCTTTCCAAGTGTATGGGGACTTTGGCACACAGCTTTGGAGTTCTACCCACAGCCAGCATCTCGACATCGTTCCAGTAGGCACTAGTCGCATTTGCCACTCAATATCAATGAAATGGGGCGAAACCAACATTGTGCTGAAACCTTTGAACCGGGTAAGTCCTAGGGCATGGTTTGGACAATCATGATGACTGACAGTTCTCAGGATTTCAGCGCTGTATGTCTGCAAGCAGATGTGTAGTCCAAAGCACGATGCTACCTTGTAGTATATTGCTATTTCACAACTATCATGGCTATGTTAATAATCTAACATTGAAGCAGAAAGAGAAACACACACAAAGCTTCGAGAATTATGTAGTGAATGAAACTCAGCCTGGAAATTCTGTATATTCAGATGCAGTACATTCTAGAGTAAACTAGGTGGGTATAAGGATCATCAGCAGTAGAGGAAGACAATACACCTGGAGTGGTACAACATAGATATAGATATAGATGTTACACAAAATGGCCAATGTCCAAACAATAAGGATTTTCTGGATGACAATAAGCAGCCTCCAACTCCTGCCGCTCAGATGCTGTTATGTCTCCAGGCCTGAGAAAAACTTTCTCAATGTGCTGGAAGGCTTGTGTTACAGTCATCTGCAACATCTACAAGAGCCCCCGCTCTGCTAGACTCCCAAAGCGGCGGCACGCCGCCAGCACTTAGAAAGCAGGCGGTCTGGACCACTGTGACACCGCCCCTGGCCTAGAAGGCCTTGTACCTGATCCTCTGAGGCTGTACACCTCATGGTCACCCTAGATCGGCACATGTTGATTGTTGCCGCCTCATGTAGATCCAGAGCACTTCTTGGCGCCTCATGCTTGATCAGAGGTTAAGCCTCATGTATCTTATCTAACCCTCATGGTTGACCTCATGTTCTCTTATCATGATACCATAGATCCCATAGATACAGATTGAGCTTGAACCCTTATGTACAGACAGTATATAAGCAGATAGATTATTGTATTAGTTCTTTACTTTAATCTACTAGGTAGATCCCCAGAACTTGGTCTTTAGCTTGTCTAATCCACTTGCTTCATTGAACACCTCGCTGCACTTCTAAGTCGCTCCCCGCGCCTTAGCCATATTCTCACTAGACCTTCATCTCGATGAGGTGCCGCCCTTACCGAGATAGACGGAGAGACCTCTCGACGTTCTGTCGACCTGTAAGAAGACCTTGACACGCTTCGCGTGATGGTCCACTCGGACCAGTGTTGAGAAGACTTATTCTAGTCATAACAGCTTGTAGCCAAGGACTGCAGCTGACCTTAAAATGACATTAGCTTAACGTGAAAAGGCCTCATATGAAGTGCTCACCAAAGGGTGTTGATCTGAATATTTGTACCAGTGTGGTAGAAAGATAGTTCGATACTTGTCCAATGAGACATCAAAACTTTGGGAAATCAATGATCCATCATAAAAACTGAGTCGCAGGTGATCTATGGAGATAAATTGTTGGGTAATATTG
The DNA here is from genome assembly GCF_016758755.1 of Suillus discolor. Taxonomy (NCBI): domain Eukaryota; kingdom Fungi; phylum Basidiomycota; class Agaricomycetes; order Boletales; family Suillaceae; genus Suillus; species Suillus discolor. Next base: position 5,454 of record NW_024541552.1, on the reverse strand, counting down.
ATTATTGCCGATAAGTAATTGGGAGTGGATGTCAGAAAGTGGTGATCCAGCTCCAAGTCGAGGTTTTGAATGTGTAGAGGCAAACGAACCTTGTCTAATAGCGACAAAATGTACTAGTGCGGTCCAGCAAGAGAGTGCAAGCTATGTATGGGAATGCGGGGAATGGTTACATTTTGCGTAAGGTCTATGCCATCAAGAGAAACGATCTCTGGACACATACTGTAAAGCCAGAGTTGGTGAACTTCATGCCGTGTCAAGAACTCGATGAGCGTGGTGGCAGGGCACTCGACATCGATAGACAAAAAATGAAGCCATGGGAAGTGAATGTCATGCATTAACACCGTCCACTGGAGAACGCTCAATGAAGTATGAGTTAGGCTGAGGTCGGTCAATGAAGAGCCCCGCAAGGACGAGAGGGTAAGTGCGACCATAGATTGGGAGAAAAATATTGGGGAGTTGGCATGAAAAATGTGAAAGTTATTTGTGATGGCAGGATCCGGAGCAGCAATGAAATCAGGAAGAGTCAGCAGAGGGTATGCAAGGTGAGACCCCCACTGATCCAAGAACCGAAGATTCCTGCAGCCCAAGTCTCGGATGGACTGAAAAAGAGGCGCAAAATCTCCCAGCATCTCGCCATCTTTCACAATGGAGACAAATAACGATGAATTGCTTCCCAATAACTCTATGAAGCTCGAGAGCGCCTGGAGGTGGCGATCATCCGCATCGAGGAGATTGCATCGCAGATACTTTGGCACACGAAATAAAGTTGAGCACCTGTACATGAGAAGGGTGAAACACGCTTGTGTGCTGATGCACAGGGAGGTATCATCAAATGATAAGCCTACGGAATGGAGGTAAAGAGGAGCGGCTAACTCCTGAGAGAGACAAGATACCTGCGCAACAACTCGCAGATCCTGAGTTGGCATGTCTTCCAGAATCTTTAAAACAAGTTCATTGGGAAATGGCTAACATGAGGATGGTGGTTGGACAGTTAAAACCTCTGTTACAAGTAATCCCTGTCAAAAATGTGATGAGACAAGTTTGGCCATGAGTTATCTGGCGCACTCATGATTTGGTCGGCAATTACAGACAAGCGGGACCAAGAGCACCTCTTAGGCATTGGAGGAGAAGATCTGCTGGGCACATCAGAGGCTTTGCATTTTGCCCTTTCCTTATCCTGCTCCAGAAAATTCTCTGACACTTGCTTTTTGGCTCTTACATATGGCTTTGTGATACTGGCAATTTGTTCGAGCCCTTCATGAGTCCTTGAGAAACGGCCTAGAGGACCTTCTTCCTGGACCTATGAAACACAATGAGACTTAAACAACATATATGAATAATGAACTGGGTGACCTACACTTAGGTCTTCGATGACATACATGCAGACCAGAGTGCATTTCTTAGGGATTGAGGATTTGGAAAAGTCACATACAAATGACAATGTCTGGGCCTGTCGAAGATCTGAGTGGATTGGATCCTGTGAAGATTGATTTTTTCCATTGCAGAAGGCAGGTGTACGTCTCTTGTGAGTGGGCTGCTCACAACCATCAAGAAAGTGATCTACAAGCCTTTCGCTTCAAAGGAACGTGCTCCTGCAGAACAATTAGTTATTGAGTGATACACAATGAGATCTTGATTTATTTAAACATACCTCCAGGGAGTGCAACAATGAAAGGCAGTCCATACATCTCTTGTGAGTGGGCCGCTCACAACCATCAAGAAAGTGATCTACAGGATTTCGCTTCAAAGGAACGTGCCCCTGCAGAACAATTAGCTATTGAGTGATATGCAATGAGATCTTGATTTATTTAAACATACCTCCAGGGAGTGCAACAATGAGAGGCAGTCCAGTGATGCCAGAGAATCTGTATTTCCAATGCCTAACAAAATCTGCAGAGAAATTCATGTATCTTGCAAAACATGTCGTACAGGAGGTATTACCTTCGCGCAGGGTTGACTTTGAAAGATACCCATGACAGGATGAGGCTTATGAAGAATAGCTGCAATGTAGTATCCAATTTATATGATCAGCGCCATCCTGTAAAAATGGCAAACTTGCTCACTTGTTTCAATACCAGTCCGTCTTATTGTGATCTGTCCGGGATGCATTGCACAGTGCAATGACCGCATTGGAGGGTGCGTGCCTTCTCTTTATTGTGAATGACTGAGTGGATTATAAATTGACAATTCATTCGATGGAAGTCTTGCTACCAGACTCACTTGGTAGAACAACAATCAATAGACTAACTGCTTGGGAGCATTATAAATACTAAACATAATTAATCAACATTTGGGATGACAATAGGGTAAATCTACAGACTACAATGGTTCATTAACTTGCAAATACAGTAGAAACTTACTTATGAAACATTGTGAGGGACAAGACACAAGATGAAACACTAGCATCGCGACAAGCAACCCAAAAGTCAGCAGGAGTCTCGACTATGACGAAGACACTCCAACACAAATATACTAAAAGCGCCATAACTATGACTGAGTGCATGGTAAAAAAAAAGAGAATCAGAAAGGTCTAAAGAGGATTAAATAGTGAACTGGAAATTGCCGGAAGGTGCTGACAAAGGTGGTTGACCGGCTGACCGGCAACAGCTGAGTTCCATTCATTACTTAAGCTTCAAATGTTCGCTTTGTTTCTTTTTTCTTTCCATCATGATTAGCTGTACATAGTAATATAGTAATAATGTAGTATGAACAATCCCCAACCTATGGAGTAGAGAGGATTTTATTGGCGAGGCACCTGTACATTGTTGCGCATCGGTCTTATAATTACCAGCCTCTCGCATGTATTTCTCTTTTGTCCCTTTTATAAGTCCCTCTTGTGCCTGGTTACAGTTGGTTCTCTCCTGCAGAACAAGGTAGTTTATGTCCAAGATCATGGCAGATGTATTGGAGACGCACCCGCTGAATAACGACGACAAGTTCGAACTCCTTCGTCACGTTCGATCCGCCAAGGCACTTGTCAATGGCAATGAAATCATGAGACAGGGCTCGATATTGTGAACATGGTGACCCTATATGAATGCTTTTAAGTTATCTAAGTGGGTATAAGTGGGTATCGCATTTGGGGCAAAAGACATCCAATTTTTTCTATTCAGGCTGTAACTTATATGCGCCTTACTGTTGCAGTAATCAATGTCGCGTATGTGAGTCATGAATCAAGATTGATATGCAATGCAAACAGAGCGAGTATTTGAAAAGTATCATAAGGCTAAAACACAAGGTAATCGAGACAGCCACCAAACCAAACACAAGGCAATATGCCCATATGGCTAATTATCCCCAACTCTATGTCTCTTGCTAGATGTCGTTAATTTTACCTGTGAAGGACATAGTGACTTCGTGAAGACATGGCATTTCATGTGGAACTTCCCGTTGGAAGTGAGAATTTGCTCCACAGGAGGATCTTGAGGCCAGCCTTCTAATTGAAGGTGAAAGTCATAAACTTCAATGATCCTGTTGTGCAACTTCAAGATCTCCATGTCCATCTTCAACTTGTAAGCAGGATTCACCTTCAAGAGGTTCATGATGAAGGTCATGTTAGTGGTGTCTGTCTTCTCCATGTGCTCGCATGTTTGATCGTAAGCATCCTGCTGCTCCTGAGTGACCACAATATACCAAAGTTGTGAAGAGCTTGGTAAGTGCAAGAATGAGGCCTGTCGAGCAGTTTGCAGTCGATAAACACATCACCCCTAAGTTGTGTTCTCGAGTTGAGAAAAGCCGATTTAGTGGATGATCCAACCCCCTTCAATTCATCAACTTTGAAGACCTGCTTCATGAGTAATGACCACGCAGGGACAGTCAGGTAAGTCTTTGTCCACAGTAAGGCAACCCACAGGACGACATAGAGACTAGACTCTAGATCATCCTCGACATCATGTGTGGCGTCTTCATTTTCGACCAGGTGGGCAGACATGAATTGCCAGGTTCCCTTATTGACAACAGATTCAACAGATTTAGTATACTAAAAACTTTGGCACAGAATGAACGAACCGTACACGTTACTTTCCGAGCACCCTTGATGTCAATTATACTTGATAGGTCCCAATCAATGAGGATGCCCTTGCCATCGTGGATGACAACGTTTCCTGCACTGAGGTCCGATGCAATACGCCCGCCTTGTGATATGCGTCCTTGTGAGCTGTAGCAATATGAATATAATGCTTTTTGGGAGGGTGAGGTGGCAAAAATATGTACCAATTAATGCATCACAAACGGCTGTAATGAGCTGGCGAGAGCTTGCAAATTCACATAACTGTTTGCCCACAATGTTGAGGACCAGGCGATAATGAATGTGCGGAATGATCACATCATGTGAACATGCCCAGACAGCATCTGCGAACTTGTGAGTCTGCAGGGTTTGTTGAGGGATAGAGGGTACGTCGTGACACGCAATGCATGACGCAATGTTGGAAACATTGTTTTTTATATATTTTGTATGTCTCCTTCTGGTAGGACATCGGTGATCGTGACCCACCAAGAGTCTTTGAACATGACAACTCTGTCATTGTCAATATCATACGCAGGACATGCGTGTACATCAGCCAATAGGGGATTGACCGACCGGTGAAGGTGCAGGAAACACCAAGGTAATCGAGCCAGTGTCATCGACATCAGGGACAGCCACTTTCAACATGCTCTAGTAGTGGAAAGGCCTAACTGCGCCTTGCAAGGTGAGCCTCCTCGGCACTAGCAAGCATTACCAAAGTGTCAAACCACGCAATGCAGGCAATGCTTGTGCGTAACGATGGAAAAAATCAGCTAGATGTGGTTCTTCATTGTAGAAGATGGCAGAAGAAATGGTAGCTCCCTCCCTATCCCATCTTATTATGTGAGCTTGATCATATGATCAGAATGGAGAATGCGTGAGTTCGGTATTGTGCGCCAAGCTGAGCTGCGGTATAACTCGTTATTTGGCCCAGTGTGTCCATGGCCTTGTCAGTTTCAGATATGAAGTGTGCTGTAGTACTTGGGCCACTTGCAGGCGTATAGAATGGATTATGATGGGGATCCCACTTGAATTCGATAATCACTTCCGCAGCAGAGACATCACAGGATGATTGTCTAGCGGGGTGGCGAGGTTCCATCAGCATAAACACAGATGTCGGGTTTGATTTGAAATGTAAATGATTTGCAATTGGTTGTGTCTGGATGGTTGTGGGTGTGATAAACGATAGACCAGGGGCAAAAGATGACATAGTGTCAATCTGCACTCGGAGTCAGACTAGCAGCGATCTTAATATAATGGTTGAAGCACTTACAAATGGTTCATAAGCTTTCGTCTCATGGAGAGCAGAGAGTGTGCTCTCGAACGCCATCAGAGAAGGTTAAAGGTTCATAATTGGGATCGCTGAAGGCGGTAGGAACTCCTTGAGAAATTGTTCCACCGGCATTGGACCAACCAAACATCCCTTCATCTCCTTGCCCATGGCATTGAGA
>NW_024541551.1:0-21914 GCF_016758755.1 Suillus discolor | reverse complement strand
AAACCAAGGTAGTGTGTTATTTCGCTGTCCCCGTGAGTTTGGATGGTGACACGGTGCTGACCTTAAGGTGCTCTTTGGCAAGCTTGATATCGCGGAGCAAAGTATCATCGGTGCCGAGGTTGCAAAGTTGTTTGCAGCATTTCAAATAGATACTGGCTTGTATGCTGACCAACCGATCTACCAAGTGCACTTGGGCCCAAGCTCAGGTAGCCGTCACCTGAGATTTCGCAACCCTTATGGTGTTCAAAACATAACCGCTTTGTCGGCCAAATGCACTCTGATGTTGTGCAGGGCATCATTGGCCTGGCCTTCCTGTAGAATGAGTTCTTGTTTCACCAAATCATCGACACCGATGGCAGTACATGTATCCTCGCCCAAATTGGACAGCAGGGGAATGACTGCCTTCTCTGGCTTGAAGGACCTTGGCTGCTCCTCCGTTCCGGGATCTAATTCTTCTCGAGCATGATAAGATCTAGTTGCATGCCATCATCCTCATGATTGGTGAGCTCATCGCCGATGAACATCATCCAGCTCCCCTCCATCGATCAATATCCCTTTGTAACATTCTTGCCGGCAGGCAATCGCAACCGCTGTGTGTCTGTGGCTGACCTCGGAGTCTTCTAATATCCATTTGCAGTGTTACTTGGGCCTCAATTGTCAAACCCTCTGCAAGCCATGTCACTGCACCTCGCCGCTGGATAGGCTGTGCACACTGTCCTTGTTCCGCCAATAATGTATTTCCTGCTGCTTCTTGTCGGCGCTGTAATTAAATGAGAGAGGATCTGCTGTTCTGACATTTACACTTACCTTTCTGGATTTGAACCTCATAAATGTCCATAGCTGTTGGATCACGGCGACGCCGTTGATGTGCCAACCTCTCTTGTGCTTCCCATTCCCGGACTTTCACAGGATCGGCAGTCTCATCTAGCTTTTCGAACGCACAATTTGCTATCGGTGATTCCTCTGACAGCCTTATTGTACTTTTGCAAAGCAACTTGCCTGCATGATGTATTATGAGTTGTTTGAATTGATTGCACAGAGGGCTGACTCATCCTGATCATCTTCATGAAGTTACAATCATTCATTTGATAGTCCAAGCATCCTTTCGGTGCAGAGTTCCCATTCCACGGGCCGCCGGCGAGATAATATTTAATGGCGCCCATAGTGTTTCCATGATTGTGCTATCAATCCGAGCGGCGCCCTCGATAAAATTTGATGCATATCTTACATAGCAACTGTCTTGATGGCCATGCACGTGCCACAGTCCGATTCCGGGGATAATATCCAGTTCCTCGGGTATCTCCAAGATAGGACTCTCGGCGATGTGGTCCTTCAGACGCTTGTGGTTACTGACAGTTCACATCATAAAAGGTCAACGCTTGGCGTATTCCATCGGCGTTCATTTTCAATGCCTCGCCAACGCATGATCCATGTTCATCGGTCTGGTTGAACTCAGTAAGGCGATACATTTGCTCAGGTTTGGTCCCACACCTTTCTCCCTTCTGAAAATCGACCATGGCGTGAGGAACAAAACACCCATGCCTTGCACAGGCGCAACCGCTGATGCCGGTTGCCTCCAACCTGTGACGAGATGCATTTGCCTGATTGACCGCGTGGTGGTTTGTTGCATTCTGATCGTTGAATGGTTGTCTTGGGCAATGGCCAAATGCTCCTTACACATTGCATCTCCTAACCATGAACCCACAGCCGTCATGAGAGAAACTTTGTCACCGGGATTTAATGGATGGAGATGCTCGGCTTTGAAGTTTTCGTCCATGACGAGCAATCTTGTGTATAGCCAACTCAGTGTTTGTAAATCTGATCCTTTCTCATTGAAAGTCTCGGTATGTTTCTCCGACAGGCAAAGTCACATTAAATCCCATGGCTGGGGGACACGCCAGACAAAAGAGAGCTAAATCTCCGGGTCTGACGTCCTTTTCCTCATGGCCGAAGCCATTCCATTTGAGAAGCTTGAGTTCCTCCATTGTCTGGCCACCCTCATGAGTTTCCTGGTACGGTCCTTTATTCCAATAAATAATCTGCCCGGCGAGGGATGAACGCACTCACCGGGACCCAAATGCGGAAAGACAATCATTGTCATCCATCTCAACTTGCTGTAGTAATTCATCGCCAAGGTTCTGCACTCCAGGTTGTCCAACAAAAAGTCATTTAAGACGTCAAATGTGAATGCCGTCTTCGGTTCCAAGAAGGACGCCGGAAATAAGCCCATTTCAAACATTTGTATATCGGCGGCGGCGGCGTTGGGGCATGTGCAATACCTAACCATGTGGGTATGCACGCCGGACTTGTTAACCATTGTGGTCATTGCACTGTTGCCCTTGATAAATGGCACGCCGGCTGGGAGGTCATCGGCGCTCTTCGAACATGGGGCGCCGCTGTCTTCTTCTGATGAACTCTCCATGTCTGTTGTGTTGGCTCCCTCTTCCCCGGTAGTAAACACACTAGAACCCCCTACATCATCTTCCCATGGACATGGCTTTCCGTCATGGCCAAGCCATATCACGATCCCACACTTGAACAAACAACTTTCCTCGAAGAAGGAGCCTGTCCATTGGCTGACCCGATGAAAGGGAAGTCTCTGATGCTGGGTTCTGCAACAACTTGTACAATAGAGAGGCTCACCAAAGCACCCATGACATTTATAGACACCATCTGTCCCACAGATGATACATGACCGATCCGATGGAACCTCCCTCTGTAGGAGTATGTCAAGATATGCTTTTGTCTTTGGGACCCATTGTCTTATATAGTCGTTTTGACTCTTGAGTTCAGATAAGCAGATTATGACAGGTAAGTGTGAGGGAAGGCTAACCAAGAATTTTGGCAGTCGTAGGGGAATGACCCTGTGATCATCAAGGTCCCCAAGAAAGTCATGTCCACCATGGTGAAGCATGTCATGAGACGGCTGCTTAGAAGCAGACTTGGTAGGGGTTGCTGGAACTGATCGACTGATTTTGCCCACCACCTTCCTGGTCCGATATTATTTCTGCCATTCTACCACTGCATACTTTCGTTTGGGTGTCCACTCTTGGAGTTTGGAACCTTTCATTTGTTCACTGCAATGAGAATCTGCAAGAAAGGTAAGAGGTTTCAATTGGCCGATGGAATGTGATACTTGGATTAATTTGATCATGCTCAGATCATATCTGGTATGAGTACATAATACTAAGACCTAGAATGTAATATAAGATGATCCAAAGAGAACACAGCAACCATATCCATCAAAAGTACATAATATCAACAGTGATACAAGGAACACCACTTCATCTCGACTGAACACAACAATGATATATATGAAAAGTACCCAATATGAGCTGTAATATATGATGAACCAAGCAGAACAAAGAAACACTGTGGGATCTTGGCCGAGGAACCAAACCTTACTGCCCCATATCAACCAACTATAGTATTTGCGAATCTTGAACCATTCAGAATCACCATTATCCATAACCCAACATGCCAAGAACTCAATCTCCTATTGTGCTCTCACAGCAGAAGAAGGTTCACTTAGACAAGGCGGAGGTCTTGGTCCTCAGGGACCACCTAGAGGACTGGAGGTCAGTGAAAGGTAAAGAAAGATCAAGGGTGCTCATCGCCATCTACAAGGAAGCCTCACTCCAAGCTCCTACCAAGGACCGAGCCATATTGAAAGCTCGGAAAAAGGTTCGTGACACCTTAAATATATCGGAGCCATCGGAGCATTGATACAATGTACATTCAAGATTTACAAGCAATGGTTGCAAAACCAATCTCGGCGGAAAAAAGATCCCAAGCCACTCATCAAGTATGGCAGACGTTGGACAGCAAGGAAAGTCCTAATCCAGACTCATAAACACCTAATCCGAGAAGAGACAGGGGAAATGGCTGGAAGTGAGGAGATGATCAGCAAGTGGCCAAGGGCGGCGAAGTCAGTAATTGATGGTTTGTCGGCGGAGGAGAGGGAACAGGCGGCAGCTACGGCGGAGAAATGGAACCATCAAGCGGCGCCGCCGGAAGTGCAAGCCGAGGTCGCCGAGAGCAAGGGCGCTGAGATGATCGAGCATTTGACCACCGAAATGTTCAAGCAAGCTGGAATGAGGGTCTGTGTGTTGTCTGCATGGAACAACAGCAAAGGGAAGCTGATGTTAGGAGGGTGTGTGGTCTACTACTTACCTGGCTGTCAACATTAACTGTGGGGAAGTCATGACTTCAATGAACAGTTTGGGAACGGCGAGAGCTTCATCAAGACCAGAGATTGGGACGGCATGTTTATGTTGGAATGGGGGGAATATGCAGGGGAGCAATTCGGTGAGATACAGGTGATTCATTTCACAACAAATATATTGATCACGGTGTAGATGCGGAGGATGCGGAGGAGCCACGAATGGTAAAGTCAAAGAAGCGGCAGCCCCAGAAGCTGATCGAACTTGAAGAGGATGCCGATGGCTGGCTGATGCTCCCTGATACAATGGGATGGAATTGTGCCAAGCAACAACACATGATTCGATCATTCCTCACGAAACTATACAGTACGTGCACTTACATGTTACATTAAAAATTATTCTCACAAAGCATAGGGATGTGTGGTGGGGAAGACACCTCCAAATCAGCGGTGCCATGGGGCAATGTAAGCCAGGACCCATTGGCGTACTTTGACGGCACAAAATGGCCCGCCGGCATGCAATTCAAGGAACCCTCCAAGATGGATATATCAGATACAAGTGCTTTGCTGCAATTCTGGTTTGCCTGGCAAGAACAAAATATTCAACCAGCCTTTTCATTCATGGTGTGGCAAGATTCTGATAGTGACATATGTGAGGCAGTTGTTTCTCCAGCACCCCGGCAGGCCGCCATGAATAGAAACCGCACTCAACGGACACAGCCAAAGGGAAAGTACACAGGCAATCCCTTACCATCGCACCGGGCCATCAAAGAAAGCAGTTCGGAGGATGAGTTATATGGCAATGATGGTCACTCCTCTAGTGAAGGTGATGAACCACTTTTCACTGCCCAGAAAAAGGATGTGACGCCACCGCGACAGGCCACACTCCCGACTAACAAGCCTCGCAAGCTCAAGTCTGACGCTGCTCCGCCACGGCGAAGTGCATGGCAGACACTGGCTGCCATCGGCGATGTGCCAAAACCAGCTATTGCCACGTTCAGCAACACCAAGGAGCCGGCCATACCTCAGAGGAAGGCCGCAAAGCAGCCATCTAGATCATCTGGTGCTGTCACGAGAAGAAAGGAGGTCACATATGTGGCCAATGATCAGCCCCGGGGATCAAAATGCTGCGCTCCTGAGGCCGTTAGAGATACGCCGGTGAAGAGAACCAGGAGCAAGACATGTGCACCAGAGGCATCTTTGGGTAGACGCAGCAAGAAGTGATCCTCATATCTCAAATCAGTACAATACCAGCAATGAAATCAATTGATGACTGGTGCAACACTGGTCCCATACATATACAACACTTTGAGTGGCAAACCTATGTACAAGTGAAGGTGATATATATAATTTGTAACTAGTCACCACCGCCAGACTTTCTCTCTGCTTTCTGCACCTGTTGTGACAAAGAGTGCACCAATGGAACAACTCTGGCCTGCACTGCCGCCATGTGATGCAGCTGGATCAAATCTTTGAATATCCGAGTCAACTTATCTCTGCTCTCACAAAACACCGATAATATGACCTGGTTGCTGTCGAGGACCTCGTCAGGTTGAGGATGCCGGACATCATCGCTAGGGTTGACGATGCTGCCCAGCATCAACTGCGCAAGTTTATCGACTGTTATAAATCAGTTGGGTTCTAAAGGGAGCATGAAGCGGTGCTTACATTCATCGCCTTGGAGGCATTCAACAATATTCCTCGCCGTCCTCTCAGCATCGCCGATCACGCCCTGATGGGAAGGCCGATGGTCAGATGTATCGGAGGAACCGCTCGGCGTGCTTCTCTGCGGGAATGCGAATTCCACATTTGGAAGTGCCTTCGGTGTATATGCCACGGCTGGAGTGGGTGGCGCAGATGCTGCGATGGCCGCCTTCACTGGGACAGCTGGGTTAACCGCCGTCACCGGGACGGCCGCTCTCACTGGGATTGGTTGCCAATCTCCTCCTTTTGCTGGAGGAACTTGACAATTGAACTGGAATGCTATAAATGTAGGTCAATCTTGGCTGACCGAGGATTTTTTCAAGAAGGGACATACACCTATTAGAAATATCATATCCAACATGAACTGGCGGAGCCGGCATAGATGTCGGCGACAGATTCCAGCCAAAGTCAAATGCTGGCTTCGGGGTTGGTAGCAAAGGCATTTTTTCAGTCGGGATGGTGGTTGGTGTGACTGACCATTGTGGTGTGACATCCAAATCCATTCCAAAGTTGAATGGTTTGCCAGTCGGTGTGACAACCGGATCATCTCTGGCAACAGAGGTGTTCCATCTGAAGTCCAAGAATGATGGAGTGGCTGGTTGAGGGGTTGGTGACCGCCTCTGTGCCAGCGGAAACCCGAAGTCAAATACCGGTTGAAAGACTGGCGGTGTTGGTTGCCGATGTTCGAACCTGAAGTTCAGCCTGTAAGGCAGTGCAGGAGGGACAGCCAACGTATCAGCATTTGGAGCCACTGGAGGAGGCGTGGGCGACATGTCGGTGTTGGAATTAAACCCAAAGTTAAACACGGTGTAGAGACTCATGCCTCTCATGTGCAATATGGCAGTTTTCACTGGGGAGTACATGGCACGAACTTGTAGCATCACTCTGTGTGCTACCTGCAGCTATCTCTATATGAGGCGCAGCTTTCCCATGCAATGCGCGCGTACCTTTCCCGCGCTTCATGATGTATATGCGCGCGCACTTCCCGCGCTGTAGCGCCCTATAGCGCCAGCCATCCAGAAGCATCCATCCACTGTCCACCAAGTTCCCTAGTGCGTATATTTCCATTTCTCACATTTGCTTATCGTTCCATCTTTATTTTTATCATGGACCCTTACTTACATATATCTTGACATACCTTACTCGGTAGCGCTTCGGCTCCGCATGACAGCGCTTAGGCGCCATACTTAAGCGCCAGCAGTACATACTTACTGAGAGACTTACTCTCCCACCAGAACGACAGAGGACTTACTGGTTACTACCCACTATTTACCTAGCAGAACATAGTAGAAATCTATTTGTTTACACCTCGCATCTCCCTTCTCTTGTCTTACATCATATCATCACTTAAGCAAACTCACTCTTACTCTCTCTCGTATCTGTATACACGCGCACGCTTTCCCACGCTTCGCACCATACACGCGCGCATTCCCGCGCCTTGCGCGCACCTGCGCTTTCTCGCGCTTCGCATTGGCCAACCAGTAGCGCTTTCAGCGCATACCTCTAGATCCTTGCTGCACTCGCTTCCCCTTTAGGGTCGAACGCACTTGTCGTCTCAAGTATAGCAGACTAGGCAACGCACGACCTTACAACAATTATAGATACAGTCAGGAGCATTGTTCGTGCCTCGCTGTACCGTTGAACCTTCAACGGGTTGGAGCACAGGCAGTGCTGCAGGTGGAGCTGCAAACCCGAAGTCCAGCTGGTACATCGGAGCAGACAGTGTGGCTGCCATGCCACCATATGAAGTCACCGGCAGAGCTTCAAACCCAAAATCCATCACTGACAGGAAATCATTACATACACTTTCATAACGAAGAAGTATAACACTTACTAGTCGGGTTTTCGCCGGCGTTGGATGATGGTGCTTGAGACTCTGACTCGTTGTCCATCAGTATATCGAAATGGACACGGCAGTCATTTGAGTGCGTCATTGTAATCAATGGTACAAATCAGTGTGAGATGGAAGTGAGATGGTGACCTCTGGAAGCTTAAATATCATCAATGTGTGGTGTGGCCCATGGCTGAGTTTGAATATGTGCCACAAAACAATGCATGTTTGCCGTGAGAAACCATGCAAGCGCCACATACAATTGCTTCTAAAGCCTCATGGCACCGGGTCCCAAGCCGATCTATTTGGACTTCAAATTTTAATTGTTTCCATTACACATATATTGTCAAAATTGATGTTGTGGTCCTTTGCCTTTTTTCCGCCCACATATCATGCCATCCACAGAGGTTTCAAACAAAGCTCTTAATGATGCTGCCGCTCGAGTGCAACAAATCGTGGCTCAAGCTGTAGAGTGGAAAAATGGTCCCACCGGCCATCTCACTATGGCCATGGACATCGCAAAATTTTTGGTGAGCTTGCCAATATGAACAAAGGAAAAAATTTGCATTGAATCCTGATCAGTCGCCGGTGTTCGAACAACATGGGCGATCAGTGAGCATGATTCCGCCACTTTTGTTATCGGCAGCGATGGAATTGCAAGGTCATTTGGACCCTGTGACTCGCCAATCATTTCTAAGTGCACCTGTATGGCGTAACATTGTAGCGAATGATTCACGAATTCGGAAACATCCTTTGTATCAGAAGGCTCTCACATTCATCAGCTCCTCAAACCCATCTGCGATATCGCACTCGCCGGTGCAACTGGCCCAGCAGGTCATTGCAGATGCACCAGCGGAATCCCCGGTGGGGTCCAAACCCAAACCTAGGCCACAGTGATTGCACAGGAAGGCATTGACAGTTGTTGAGAGTTCTGACAGTGATGCGATTGAAATTATTGACCATGTCGCCGCCACTAATGTCATTGGGCCAGACATTCACAAAGGGAAGGGTAAGGAGACCGCGCCACCCGAGAATGTTGACGGCGACACGCCAGTGAAGGTTTTGAAAGCAGAAACCACCATGGTTAGACAAAAGCCCATGCCGAAGAGAAAGCAAACGCAGGCAACTGGCGGCCGTGACTCCAAGTCTGGTGTGATGGATCGAAAGGGAAGGGGACAGAGGTCCCACCTCCAGTGGATAGTGTGGACGGCGATGGTAGTGCACTGTTGCAGAGGAAAAGATCTAGAGACTCCAGTCAGAATGAGCAGCTGACGAAGAGCATGTCATCAGCCACCCGCCCGCCGCTGTCCACCCACACCGGCGATCAATGCAAGCCCTGGTTTGAAGAACCTCTTCCTCTGCTGGTAGGGACCATTTAAGTTTCTACTGATGTCTCCCTTATGAGCTTTATGTAGGCCACTGTTGCCGGGAGACTCACCATGAGCAAGCGGCATAAAAGTAGCCACCGGCATACTACATCAAAAGAATACGATGAAGACCCCTTGCCGGAAGCGGCCGGCGATGTTGCCAAAGAGTCGGCTGTTGGGACGGTAGGTATTCAAGTCCTAGATGTTTACCTTACTTCTCAAAAGATGCAGAACACCATCAATATCAATGTGGCGACCATAGACAATGCCACCCAGAAGAGGCTGTCTTTACCACCTGTGACCTCTGTCTCTGCATATTCGCCATCATCGCTTGAATCATCCCCGACATTGAGCCACCCTGAAAAACCACCACCACGGCACGTGCAACCACCGCCATCACACACACAGCTTATGGATATTGATGTGCCGGCCGATACAGTGGTGAAGGACTTGCAGGCAATGACACTAGATGCCACAAAGGACTCGGTACTAGTCTTGAAGAGTCATGAAGATATGTACAATACCATCCACAACCTTCACAATCAGGTCGTCGAACTCCGCACTCGGAATGCTGCTGCCGCCGATTCCCTTGAGGCGTTGAATGTCCGTGTGGCTGCTCAGGATGCCGAGATGCGCAGTATGGAGACACTTCACACCGACGTCGCTGTGCTGCAAGACCAAATTCACACTTTGCAAGCGAAATCCCGGACACATGAGAACCAACTCCGTGCAGCTGATGTTAAATTGGCATCACAGGGAAGTACCACCGCCGTCCTGCAAGACGCCTATGAGGCCCTTTGACAATGTTTGATCCCCACTCCATCCATACCTCCCCATTACAATAACACCATGTTCTTTCCTGCTTCCCACCAGCACCAGGTTCCCTATAATCAGAGCCTCAGTGTAGGCCAAGCGCAGGCCATGGAAAGATTGTACTTCAACTTCACCCCAGGAACATCCACGGCCGCCGGCCCATCAGTCTCTGCACTCTCGGCGAGTGCTAGCATTCCGGGTGCCATCCTTGCACCCCCAGGGCCATCCACAGTTGCCGGCCCATCTGGGATGCATGCTCCCTCAGGCCCCTCCGGTAGTCGCGTCACAGGGAGTTCTCAAAGCACAGGCAACCTCAGTGAATCGGCCTCTGCATTTCACCACAATTAGATAGCTTCTCGTCCGTAAAGTGTCTCTATTTGTAATGCCTTTGAGTTGTTGGCGCCATCATGTTTCATCAATGCAGTGCTGAATTTAACGCTGTCATTCTTACCCACATATCTCCGGTGTCTGCCGGCAACCACATGTCATTACGTTTGGGACATGCTTCGCACCGGCAAGGCTCGGGCATGTGTCCTTCATTACCGGTTGCCCTACATGTCTTTCTTACGTCCCATTATGAATGTTCTGATAAGCCCTCAACATAAAAAGTCAGCAAATATTCAGTTTCCGTCCCTCAACCAATGAATCCCATTCCTGCTGATTGGGCATTGGCCACGACTCATCTTGCCAGCAAGTATGTCTCTCGACAGTTCTGTTCTATTGTTGGAGTGATGCCCAAAGTCCTCCCTCCACCTGAGCTTGATGTAGTTTTGCTTATGGCTTGCTCAAATCTTGCGCGGCGCCTCGCCGATGCATATCTTAATCCAGGTTTGACCTCGCCACCCATCTGCCGATAGTTCTGACTCGGGTCGGCATTAGTGACAATTAACTTTGATATGGTCCGGTATTCAGACGCGTTGCATATACAAGAAACAGGCATCAATCCCCGGCATGAACAATCCCTCCTGGAGCAATTTCCGCCGGTTGGTCAACTTATGCTTGAGCAGCCTACTGTTGTCCTGGACAAATTTGGCCTTATTGTTCTATGGTATCTCCCTGGAGCAATTAATGAAACCATACAGGAGGTGCTCGCCGCCCGCCGATGATGTTTATTGACTTTTGTAGAATGATATGATGGCGGCGACCAAGATGATGTCCAATCATCTGTGTAAGAGTATCAGCCGAACTGCTGCCAAGAAGGAGAAATGGCGCACCCACGAGAGCAATTTTCGAACCAGTGAACACGGCCTCACTCTGGGTTGTATTAATCTATCTCCAGGATGGTTTCTGCAAGGTCATCCGGTACGTCGGTATTTTACACCTGGAAGTACTCGCTGATGTCACTAGGCTCCAAAGTTTCATCCTGAAATATCGGCGACCCTTAAACAGGATGGGTCAACTATATGTCAGGCGATCCGGTGGCCGGCGGTCTTGGCTGCCACTGCATTGAGAGTCATGCATGGCAGCTTATACTGGTCGTCTTTGACAACTCAGCTCGGCCTCGGTCTATGGGCAGACAATAATCAATTCAAGGACATGGGAACTTGCCTCAGACAATGGGTGTCTTCATTTACAGTTCTCGCCGTTATGTGCAATCATTGTTCACCCCTGCACAGAGACTCTCAATCCCTCGCTCAATGGTTTGATATCATAACCAGTATCGGCGATTATGGACCGGTGCAAATGAAATTGCCCAATATTGGCATTGAAATTACCTACAATTCAGGTGTGATGGTAGGTACTTCAGGCAGAATTGTTAGGCATGGTGTCAACAGGGTGAACGGCGATAGAGTTAGCTGGGTGTGGTACATGAGGGATGATGTTCATAAATTTGTTAATGTACCCCGAGGTGACTATTCCAAGTACAAGTCAATAATCGCCGATGCATTCTGTTGCAGTTAGGGGCATAGCTGATATGGTACATAGGGATGACATTCATGAATTTAGAGCACTTTTTGTTGCTAGTGAACACCTGTCATGTGTCCGATAGATTGGCTCATGGTGCCATGGCACTGCGTGCCATGATTTGTTAAGCTTTGGGCCTACCCGCTCGCTAACATACCGGGCCTGGGCCCACCACTGTACAGGACGCTGGCCCTAGGCCTGCAGTTGCTTCCACATACATGGGGTGAGCCCATGCTACACATCAATGGAATCCAGGCCCATCCAACAATCCAGTTGTACATGGGCTGGGCCGGGTTGCATCAACCTCGGTGGTGTCGTGGGCCTAACCAGTTAGTATGTGTACAACCTGTGGGCTCATCCTGGCGATTTAAGATAGGGCCCGCCCAAAAGCCAACATTCGTGGCCTAAGTCCACCTGTATTGCAATAGCTCCCTGCCTGGCCCAACCCTCCATCCCGCATTCCATGAATGGGCCCATTCCAGCACATGGCGCCATTGAATGAACAACTGCCGTGTGAGGCCTCTGATGCCCAGTGTGAATGTGATGCAATCGCCGCTTACAGTAATCCTCTTCCATCGCCGCCCATTAATCCGAGATGGCATCCACCCATGGCATATCACAATCGCAAAGCGCCGACCTACCAGCGACATCTGCACATGCGTTGGCCGGCTGCGACAGACAATCATGTCAGCTGGCGGCCATTCGCTTTTTAATTCTCCGGCGTGTTTCACTGCCCGTAATATCACCGGCAGTAGTATTCCAGTGACACCCAAAACCTGTGGGCCCACTCGAGACTGTTGAGCAAAACCTTTTCTGCTATACCTTGGGCCCACCTGTAAGCACAATGTATTTTAACCCAGAGACCCATGGGCCCACCCCAACCTGGCGACGAATATGACCCATGGGCCCCATCCTAGCCATTGGGTACACAACAACAAAGGGCCCACTCCATGACACTGACTTACAATCATCATGTGGGCCCATGGTGGGTTGGCCCAGGTCACTTGGCAGAAATGTCAAGGTGGGCTAGACAGTAAGTAAGGAGATATGTCACTGTATTATGTGATGAAAAGACAATTCTGAGACAGGTAACCTTTGCAGTTCCACATGAAAGGTTGGTCTTTAATGGTCGTGAATGCACAGATATGAGAACCGTCAACAGCGCCAAGGCACTGATCAAAAAATCAGACATGAGGGTCATTTAGTATTGTGGGTGAGATGAGAGTATCGTGTTTGGGGAACCGGACCTGTGAGGAGTAGAACGGAGATGTAGAAAGGAATACTAGTATGCACTTGAAGTATCTAGTAGGATTATAAACAGATGAATTATGATATAATTGATGATCCACTTACTGCGAGACTGTATTGGACAATCATTGGAACCTCTCTCCAATATGGCGAGTCGAGAGTCCAGTGACACACATATACAGGAAGATTGCGAGCTGTTCCTCCACAGAAACTCCATTGCAGGACCTCACAAACCCATTTGCTTGTAGGACCTCCAACAGATCATTGAAGACATTGATATTGATGCTGAGGTTATGTTTGATGTGGTCAGGGTGACCAAGCATGAGTTCCAACACCCACGCTTCGCCCGTTAATGTGGATGTATGATAAGGGATGCATGAATGGTGGGTTAGAAACTGCGCCTGACAATCTATAAGGGCTTGGGTGACAACACCAGCTAGGATAAACATCAATCATATTACACATTCTCGCTGTACTGTCCCAAGTGGTCCAGTATGGTCGAGGGCAGCTGACATGTTGGTGGTGGTGGTAGTTAGATCATTGATCATTATCAAAGACTCTGCCATCGAGTGGCATCTGGGATTCTCCTGGTAAGATCACATGACCACAAGTTTGAATTTTAAATGTGAAATTCATTGTCCAGATGGACCCTAACATTCGGCTAGAGTTCAACAAACCCGGGTAAGGCTAAAAGGAACACAGCTAAGTAATATTCGGCGCACATCAGCACAACGTCGGATTTTCAAATGACACTTAGGATTTTCAAAACATACGAGATACAATGCAGGGAAAGTCATAGATTTAGTAGGTAGAACATACAAATGTGCCGTGTAATAAGTAGCTATTCAATAAAATTACGCTAAACTCCTGCGTGAGTGCCAGGAGGGAGGGAGAACACTGGAGGGAGGGAGAAGAATGCCGGAGGGAGGGAGAAGAACACTGGAGGGAGGGAGAAGAATGCCGGAGGGAGGGAGAAGAACACTGGAGGGAGGGAGAAGAACGTTGGAGGGAGGGATAGAATCCTGGAAGGAGGGAGAAGAATGCTGGAGGGAGGGAGAAGAATGTTGGAGGGAGGGAGAAGAACATTGGAGGGAGGGAGAGAACACTAGAGGGAGGGAGAGAACACTAGAGGGAGGGAGAGAATGCCAGAGGGAGGGAGAGAATGCCAGAGGGAGGGGAAAAACGCCAGAGGGAGGGAGAAGAACCTTGGAGGGATGGAGAAAATGCCAGAGGGAGGGAGAAGAACATTGGAGGGAGGGAGAAAACACTGGAGGGAGGGAGAAGAACATTGGAGGGAGGGAGAGAACACCGGAGGGAGGAGAAATAAAGAGGTGGCGGGAGGTCGAGACTGGCCTGGCACGTTTGGCACAGCACGAAGGAATGTAGGGGAACGTGGGGTGCCAGAAGACTGCTGCGGTGGGTGCATGTTATTGGGCATGAATTGCGGATATGAATGTGTGCCGAGCTGCGAGGGTTGTTATGGCTGTGGCTGTTGTGAGGAGGATGACGATGGCTGGTGGTGTGAAGGTAAATTTGTCTCGAGTGAGAAGGAACGGTGGAGGAGGGGAGTGAGGAAGAAACAGAAAACCAGTACTTACCTTGTGTGATCTCTGATGGGCCCGAGGCCTTGAAACCTGGGGGGCTGAGTGCTGAGCGCTGAGGCCTAGACCTGAGCGCTGAGGTGCAGGATGACGTCGACAACACCAACTTACTCCATTGGAGTATTCCGGAAATTCAAACTCCGCCGTAAACTGGGTCACATATGCAACAAGTAGACAGGAGGTTTGATCCCCTGACCCCTACTATGCCTCGTCAATCCACACATGCACAAATGCTGCATGATATTGACCAAACTGCACTTGCATTAGCCAGGTTGCAGTACCAACATGCCATAGATGATGATGAGTCTATGGACTCTAAATCAGACTCGAGCTTTGCATCTTTAGACCTTACCCATGACTCGGACCTCAATATCTTCCTAAACATCATGATCACCCCTCCTTCGCCTCTTTCTCCTGTCTTATTTGCCTTTTCTGATTTTTCTGATTTTTCTGACTCTGACTCCTCCAATGATCATGATCATCTTACCGCCTATTACAATTGTGCTCAAGATGCCATTGCAACTCTGCAGGACGAGGTTGTGAAGGCCTGTGTACTTCGTAAGGTTAGCGAACCCATGCCACAAGCCTCACAACTTCCTCTTCTTGTTCATTTTGGTGAACATTGCCCTCACTTATTCTGCCACAAACTGCATGTCAATCCTGAAATTTTTGATGACATTCTCGATCGAATCTTTGACCACCCCATTTTTTGTAACAACTCAAACAACCCCCAACCTCCTGTCTCCATTCAACTTGCAATTTTTCTTAACCGTGCTGGCCACTATGGCAATTCCATCACCCTTGAGGATGCAGCTCAATGGGCAGGTGTCAGTGTTGGGTCAATTGTTAATTGCACTAATTGTGTAATTGTTGCCCTGCTTGATCAGCATGACACATTCATGGGCTTCCCTTCACATGACTCACAGGACTTTGAGCGTGCTTGGAGGTATACTGCACGGGCAACTACCTGCCCTGAGTGGCAGAATGGTATTCTAGCTGTTGATGGGACAACCATTGATTTATATGCAACACCTGGTTTTTATCACCAGGTTTTTTATGATAGGAAGTCAGAATATTCCCTTGGCTGTCAAGTAAGTTCACTTTATTTTATTTTCCAGTTAAAAATTAAAATAAATTCAAGGCAGCTATCATGCCCCACAATCTTCTGATTGTTGACTATTCTCTTGGTCACCCTGGGAGTGTGCATGATGCCTATGCCTTTAGGTCCACCCATCTCTATCATGAACATGATACACTTCTTCCAGCTGGTCACTGGATCTGGGCAGACAGTGCTTATCCACTGAACACCTGGTGTATTCCCCCTTTCAAGAAACCCCGCAATGGACAGCTGACAGCAAATCAGAGGACCTTCAATTTTTACCTTTCATCTGTATGTTTTTTAATCTCCATTTTTTCCTTATTTAAATTATATAGGTCTGTGTCTGCGTCAAGCATGCTTTTGCTGCATTGAAAGGGAGGTTTCAATCTCTCCAAGACCTTCAACAGAACATCAATTCAGCAGATGACCTTTGAGCTGCTGTCTATTGGATCCAGTGTTGTCTCATACTTCACAACATGATCATTCGGTTTGAAGAACATCGTGGTCTTAAAGAGGACAAGGGCTCAATGGATTGGGCCCGTGAAGAGGAAAATAATCTCATTGCTAGAGGGGAAGGTGAGGGGCCTGATGGCAATGAGCAGATTGGTGATAGATTGTATGAGGAAACTCCAGGTCATGCTTGTCGTGAAAGGTTGATGAATGAGCTTTTTGATAGCCCATACTCAAGGGCACAGCATAGGGAAGGATAGTAACCCTAGTTTCAAACATGTAGGATTGGGTCCATGTATTCAAAACACTCCATGAATGGATTCAAGAAACCAACAGTCCATATATTTAAGCACAAGGGAACATAGACAGCATAGGGGGACACAGACAATTGTACTAACATAGTGCACATGACAGAGAAAGACATGATAAGAACAATGGTACTAAGGCAGGGCAAATGACAGAGAAGTGATGAGCAGATAACAATGAAACTACAAGTACAGGTACCACACAGCATCCAAACCTTCAAGACCCTTGAGCATTAGTGAGATGGAGATATTCAATCTTGAGACAGAGGGCAGTCACCTCCTCAGCATGCACATGCGTTAACGCATCATGCATCCTCATCTCAGCTTCACACAGGCGGATCTCTGCATCCTTTGCCTCCTGCGCACGTTGATGGATGACAGCCGCTTCCGTGCGTTGGTAGCTGCGTTCCTCATGGAGGAATTGATGTTCTTCTGTCTGATGAGCGAGATTGTATTTGGCCATGTAGCGTTCATTCTTGAGTTCCTCTCAGGTGATTCAGTCCGATTGCGCACTCTCAATTCTGTCGTTCAGCGCCTCCATCTGGCTTTGAGCCTGACTTTGGAGGTCTGAGCACTGCTTCTTCACCTGCCGGCCTTTGCCCTTTGACAAGGATGGGATGGGCTCCGATGTTGGAGTTGTCGAGACAGGGGAAGACACAGCCTTGGACTGTGAGGAGCTCAATGAGCCACCAGAGTTGCGTCTAATGTGCCTGAAGTTAGTACATCTCCCCGAGACGGAGCCCCGAAGGACGCACAGCTATTGTACCGATAGGTTTGCATCTTCTCGGAAAGAGCAAATTCCGACCGAGGCAGGGGAGAAGGGGGTGATGCAGGAAGTGGTCGTTTGGTGGAAGCTTGGGGCCTAGGAGGACTGTCGAGGATGATGACATTGGAGCCATCACCCCAGCTGCGATCCATTGCGACATCATTGTATGTAGCACCAGCAGAATAGCCGGCACCTTCGTATGTAGCAGCGCGAGGGAGGGGAAGCATAAGGGGTGGCAATATGAGGGGGGGCAATGTGAGGGGGGGCAGCATGAGGGAGGGCAGCATGAGAGGGGGCAGCATGAGGGGGGGCAGCATGAGGGGGGGCAGCATGATGGGGGGCAGCACTGGCAGAATAGCCAGCACCTTCATATACAGCGCCGGCAGAATAGCCGGCGCCTTCATATGTAGTATGAGGGGGGGCAGTGTGAGGGGGGGCATGAGTGTCTGTGGTATGGCCCCCATACTGGGCGCTACCAGAATGCAGGCTTTGCAAGTAAGTGCTTCCTGCCGTGCGCGATATCTGGAAGTAGTTGGCAGCATGGTCAATTTCAGGGCGGGATGAAATTGTCTTGAGGGATAATGCTGGGTTTGCCCCTAGAATGGACACATAATGCAGTGACATATCTCCCTACTTATAGGACAGCCCATGTTGACAATGCTCCCTAAGACTCGGGCCAACCCACCATGGGCCCACATTACAATGTAAGTCTGACCTAAGGGATGGGCCCACATATGGGATTGTACCCCAGTATAGCGGGTGGGCCAGAGGCTAAAAATAACTGAGGCTCAAGGGTGGGCCTACTGTATATACATTATGGAATACAAAAATATATAGGATATTGGTATTATGATGCATAGGCTATGTCTGGTAGGTGCTACTCGATGGTGAGGGGTGGGCCCATATACACTCGCCGACAGTTTTGCATATTTCGGGATCACCGCAGGGGGGGCAGCTGTGGCACTGCCAAACATAATGCTGCAGGGTGATTGTCACCGGGGGTGATTGCCCCATGCTTCCATAGAATACCTCACTATGCATGCATGCCGGTGACATAGTATAAGGCCTGTGGCACTGCTAAACATATTACCGCAGGGTATGGATTGTCACCGGCGGCAGCTGACCCATGCATGAACATCCAGCGAGGAATCACCTGGTGAGGTATGTTGAGGAAATGGTGTTAAACAGCTGCTACTCTGCTTTGGCTTCTGCAGACACTTTCGTTGTTGAATACCGGCTCTGCAAATATACAAATATAGTTGCCGGCGACACCGTGCACTAATTGCGGCGGTGCTTGCGCCGTGACCTTTTCTGCGTCGAACACTGGCTCGGCAAACCTGCAGCACATGCATTTACTGTTCACCGGCGGCGGATGATGCAGAGTTAGCAGCGACACCATGTGCACTCATTGCGGCGGTGCTTGCGCCGAGACCTCTTCTTTGAACACCGGCTCGGCAAACCTGAGGTGCAGGTGTCTACAGGATGACCCATTAGTCGCCTCCCGGCAACACCATGTGCATTCATTTCGGCGGTGCCTGCACTGACCGGCTCTGGACATATAGTCAGCCTGGTGTACAGATTTAAATACAACAGCTATTACTATTGAGCATTGGTGACTAGTGACCAGTACTTAGAGTAGTCCGCTTGTGGGATATCCATAAACTCGTGAACATCATCCCTCATGTACCAGACCCAGGCTGTTCGGTTGCCGTCTGCCATATCCAATCCATGTCTAATAATTCGTCCTGATCCGGCGACCATTAAACCTGCCGGGTAGACACTTTCAATGCCTAGATTTGGCATCTTCATCCTTGCTACTCCATAATTGCCGAAGGTGGTCATGACGTCAAACCATTGGGGACGTGACAGCGGATCACGATGCATCAGCGAACGCCGGTTGCACACGATAGCGAGTGCAGTGAATACGGATGCCCACTCTCTGAGATGATCTCCCATTTCGTCCAATTTCTTGTCAGCTGCCCAGAGACCCAAGGCTAGCTTTGTTGCCAATGATGACCAATAGAGGTTAGGGTGCATGACTCTCAATGCAGCGGTGATGAGCGCTGCCAGTCTCTGCATTGCCTGACAGAAAGACCGTCCCAACACTTTAAGAGTCGCTGAGACATGCGGATGAAATTTGGGTGCCTATGAGAGTGAGAATGGATGCCGCTAATTATGAGGTGTGACACACCGGGTGACCTTACAAAAACCATGCTGGGGACAGATTGATACACCCCGGAGTACCGCCACATTGACTTGGATAAAAGTTTGAAGAATGGGTCCTCCATTTATCGTTTGTGGCGGCGCTGCTCGTCACACTTCTAGCCAGTGGAACTGACATTATTGCAGTAGCTGCCGCCATGTCATTCTAACACAGTCAATATAAGGACTTGGCAATTAGGACAACTTACCTGTATGGCCAGATCAATTGCGCCGGGAAGATACCAGAGGACGATGATACCGAACTTGTCACACACAACTGTCAGCCAATCAAGATGGATCTGGCTGTCAGGTGGATACCAGGAAAGAAGGCTGTCTTCGCGAGCAGGGTTGATGCCTTTTTCCATCATTTGCAGAACATCTGCATACCTGGCTACATCTAAGTTGATAGTAACTAACATTGATGGGATTAGGGATCATATGAGGCACCACCAAAAGAGTCATACCAGGGTTCCGATAGGCATCGGTGAGGGTACGAGCCAGTTTTGAACATGCCATGAGCATGACAAGATCTAGTTCGAGTGGGGGAATGGCATTGGACAGTCCGCCGATCAGTGCAAGGAACTGGCGAGAGACATATTCACTAGCAATATGGGTTATGGCCAAGGCCCAGTCAGGAGGAATATGAATCATGGCTTGCATATAACATATTAGGCATTGTACTTATATATGTCTGGCGGCAAACTGGTTACATAAGTCTGGCAGCAAACCGGTTACATAAAATACACGAAGAGTGACTGCCATATCGACTAACAACATTCAGAACATGAGGATCGACATAAGGAGGCACGCGTACTACACATTGTCTTGACCTAACTACCCATATATAATGAAATCGGTGAAATGTGAAAGGGACCAGTGGTCATCCTGTAGACACATGCGCCGCAGGTTTGCCGAGCCGGTGTTCGGCACAGAAAAGGTCACGGTGCAAGCACCGCCGCAATTAGTGCACATGGTGTCGCCGGTAACCCTGCATCATCTGCTGCTGGTGAACATCTACCTTGCAGACTACAGTTGAGGCCAACTGTATATTTGAAGAGCCGGTATTCAAAAAGAAAAGGTGTCTGCAGAAGTCAAAGCAGAGTAGCAGCTGTGTAATCAAACATGGTATTGTACAATCAAAGGGAGGCGTAAATTACAAGTATTCAGGTATCTACATGTCTTCGCCGGACTCAGCCTCTACCTGGTCAACTTCATGAGCCTCTGTCCGGTCAACTTCATGTAACAAGGATTCCACCGCGGGAAGAACCCATTCATGCACCTGTGCAAGGTGATGCAGGCTAATTAGATCTTTGAAGATCCTAGTGAGCTGGTCTCTGCTTTCACAGAAGGCCATGAGCATCACCCTATTGCTCTCCAAGACTTCATCAGGCTTGGGATCCCGGACATCATCCCCCGGACCCAAGGCGCCGCCAACCATCATCTGTGCCAGATGATCAACTAACTGACATGTTAGCATGCGCCGTGCTGTCTCAAGTATTAAAATACTTACATTCTTCTCCTCCAAGGCGGTTCAGAATATCAATTGCCGCACATTCGGCATCACTGACCAAATATTTCAGTGTGGGCCGTTCCAGATGCCCACAGGTGATGTTACGAACTAGGGTAGTTCTAACAACGACAACTCGACAGAGTTTGTGGTCGTTGAGATTCTCAGTCTCTCAGACAAGAGAGAGTTCTGTGGACTTAGTCAAAGGAGTGCTTTGACTAAGAATCGGGTTTCAAGACGACTTAAGATTGGAGGTCTTAAGTGAAGGAAGTTCCAGGTAAAACCTAGTAAGATTCAAGTGAAGAATACAAGTGTAATACATGTGCTTAAATAGATCCATATGTGCGCACAGAACAAGTCATCGTGAGATAGTAAGTACAGTTCCAAGAAAGGAAGGCATATCATATGAGTAAAAGAAGAATGAGATAACAGTTGTAACATTACCCCCTTACTAAGCGTGAAGTCACCGACTTTACATATCTTGGTTTTCCCAATAGATAGGATCGTCGGAATAGTCAAGCTGATCGTCTCCTCCTCCAGTAAGGTACTCCGCCTGTTAGAGGGCTTCTTCTTCCTGGCACTGGCGAACGTATGCTTCATCTAAACTTTTCTCCGAATGAGAAAGTTCTTGGTAGAATCCTTCATCCTTCCAAGTGAGCGTAGTGGGGGAACATCCGGTGAATTGGTGGCAATATAAGGAGAGATGTCTGGGAGAGAGCTCCCTGCATATTCTGCAATAATAGTCGGGGCAGTTTGTTTGGCGATGGCCAAGGGTTTTACAGTATCTGCAAACACGATTTTCGTCTGGGTTTGAGGATGAAGGTCACATTACGGGGGGAGCGGGACGGTGACTGAATGCTTCATCATTGCTAGAGGCTCTTTTCTTTCCCTTGCCTCGGTATCCGCGTCTAGGGGATCTTCTTTTCCTGCCAGAAGATTCTTTGATCTGGGCTA
>NW_024541550.1:0-21916 GCF_016758755.1 Suillus discolor | reverse complement strand
ACCATTGAGCTATATGATAGTGGGGCATCACGCATATGTCCCCCATATTGAGAATGCTTCATTGATTTTAGGTCAATATCCCCGCACCCATTCAGGCTGCCGACAAACATACCTTTGAAGCTATTGGAAAGGGTGACCTTCCCATTGAAGTCCCAAATGGCAAAACACACAAGCCGAATCCTGCTAACAGACGTCCTATATGCTCCATCAATGGAGCAACTCTCATTTCAATATCAAAACTCACCCAAGAAGGATATGCGCCTTGTTTCATGGTGACTTGTGTCAAATCTTCGACTCTAAGAAGAAACAGCTGGGTGAGGTCATCGTTAGCAGAGGCCTATACAGGATCAAGCACGAACCTTCACATGCAGCAGCCGTTACTCATCCAAAGCTCTAACTATGGAAGAACTCCATACTTGAATGGCCCATATAGCCCCATCAGCAATCCACGAGATGCTGACAAAGGGCATGCTAGAAGGAGTCAGGCTAGATCCAGGACACGAGACCATGGGCCAATGCAAATCTTGCGAGTATGCAAAGCCATGTGCAAGCCATAGGGAAGGAGCGAGAGCCAAAACGGTGCAAGAAAATCGGTGACGAGGTCCATAGTGACTGTGGGGCCCATCCCCAGTCCAAACTCCAGGAGGGAAAGTATACTAATGTGTCGTTTACAGATGATCATACCCATTATACATGCCTATATCTTCAAGCATCAAAGTCTGACACATTTGAATCATGCAAGACTTACGAAGCATGGCTTACAGACCCAACATGACACTCGGATCAAGCGGCTGCAATCAGATCGTGGTGGAGAGCATCTAAGTGAAGAGTTCAGCCAGCATCTCAAAGAGAAAGGCACTGAATGAAAACTCACCACACACAACACACCACAACACAATGGTGTTGCCGAACGGCTGAACCGGATGCCAGTCGAACGCATCCATGCAACCCTGCATGGAAGCAGACTGCCAAAGAACCTATGGGGCGAAGCAGCCAAGCATATAGTCTATATGAAGAACTGGTCAGTGACATGAGCATTAGAGGGCAAAACACCATATGAGATGCTCTATGGGAAGAAGCCAAATATGAAAGACCTACCAGTATGGGGCATTAAGGTATGGGTGCATGACCCAACCGGCACAAAATTGGACATGCGGGCACACAAAGGTCATTGGATCGGGTTTGATGCTGAAATGGGAGCACATAGAGTGTATTTCCCAGATTGCCAGACCATTGGAGTTGAATGAAATGTCTTGTTGAGAGACAATCAAAGGAGGGCCCAGCACCTCCACCATCCTCGCTGATTGAGAAGGAGAGCGAAACTACAAAGACCAATTGTTACAAGTAACATTGGTCACATGGCCCCCCTATCATTTTCCCTTCATCCTCGCCCTCACCATCTACCCGCTTGTCCTCCTTTACCGACTTTCCGTTGACCAGATCCTCGGGACCGTTCCCGTCCCTTGCATCGCCCGCCTCTATGCGCGTGCATGCACGTTCTTCCCCTGACTCGACCACCAATGTGGTCCCGCACCTATGACTCGGTCTGACTCGTGCCACCAATGTGGCTTTCCTCTTTCTGTTCCTTCTGACTGCAGATTCCCGCACGTTGTATTCTTACCGTTGGTTCATTCCAACGTTTCTCGGTCTCATTCCACATTCGACCACCCATCACTAATCCGGCTATGTTGCCAACGCACCTATACCATTCTCGTTTCCCCTCTACCCTTACCTACTGTGCGGTAGCCTTGCCCTTAACCCTCTCCACTTAGTATAAGTAGTCGGTCACCCTGTACTAGATTCTCTAACTTGAATCTACTCAATCTTCCCTGGAACATACTTCCCTCTGAACACCCCTTTGGCTTCAGTCTCTAGTATCTTTTCTTAGTTGCTCATCGCGACTAAGTCTACCTCGATCAACCTCATCGTCCGGACAAGACAGTCCTGACCTTGAGCGACTTCTAAGACATCTGTCTCAGAAGTCACGTGACACGCGCGTACTGTGATCACTGCCGACTCATCGTCGCCAGTCTCACTTGCTATACTGGATCCTTCCGGTTACGTCACGAACATTAGCGGACGACGCCCCTCTTAGGGCTCCGCCTAACAGATCTATTTGAGTGCGTAACAAAAGATTCAAGTTTCCCCTCGAAGCCCCGCCATCCGCGCGGCCCCCCCCATTGATCAACAGACACCACGACTACCTGGATTAGGAAGTACCCTTGGGAATGCGACCCCAACACTCCTGAATCCGAAACAGAAGAATCAGAAGCAGACCGCACGTCCTCTGACGAGTTTCCCGACGAACAACCGTACGGCAACCTCAACTCGAACCCCAGAACAAGAATGTCTGGAGGCCCCACCCAACCTGACGATCACGACCAGACCTGAAATCAAGGCTGGATCACCGCAGAATTTCGAAGGGAACATCGACGATGCTGCAAGATGGCTCTACTCTGTGGAGACATACTTCCTCATCAATCCGACGATCTACAACAGCGAACAAGTCAAAGTCGCTGTTGCCCTCCAGTATATGACTGGAGGAGATGCACGTATCTGGGCAAACAACTTCTACCAGGAAGCCTTTTCCAAGAGTCCGCCGGACTTCAGGAACTTTCAAAGACTTCAAAACCCAGTTCGAAACCTCCTTCCAGGCCATCGACCGACAAACCGAGGCCATGACCAAAATCCAATGCCTCGTACAGACCGGGGACGTCACGCCCTACATCGCAGCCTTCAAAACCTACGCTGTCACTGCCAGTATCAAGCAGGACATCGCGCTCATTCACTTCTTCGAGCGAGGTTTAAAGGCTGGCCTTCGCACCGCTATCTATGCGAAGGAGACCGTCCCCACCACCATCGATAAGTGGTACTCTGCAGCCACACAGCTTGAGTCCAACTACAAGCGCTGGCAAGTCAGTCACTGCCAACACTCGACCACTGCGCCCTACGGGTAATCGGCACGTCCCTAGGCCCAACGTTCAGCACCGAGATCCTAACGCCATGGACGTGGATCGCACCCTCACACCTGAAGGAGAAGCAAGACTGCTTCGACCAAGGCCTTTGCTTCAAATGCCAGAAGAAAGGCCACCGAGCGAACGACTCCCGGTTCCACCCGAAGGTGCACCGAGGAGACAAGAACGACGAAGAAGACACTGGCAAGAAGCCAAGCAAGTCTGGTGTCCGCCAGCTTGACGAAGTCTTCTGACGAGGAAGACCTGGAGGTCAACCGAGTTGGAAAGAAGGATTTTTGAAGCGAGGAATTGTCGAACGGTCAATTTCCTCTATCTGCGCATTGTATACTAAAGCTGTTGGAAAATCCAACGAGTTTCGTGTCCCGGTGACACTATTCTCTTCTTGCAGTGCCAAAACCGTTCAAACGACCACGATCATCGACTCTGGGGCAGGTGGGACCTTCATTAGCTATGACTTCGTCAAGCGAAATGGGATCCGAACCCATCTACTCAAGAAACCCTTCCGGATCACTACGGTGGATGGGAGCCAGTCCTCGGCAGGACAGGTCACCCACTACTGCATGCTATTCATTCGTCTCGACAAGAGACTTATGTATGGAAAGTTCAACGTAACAAAACTTTCCAAGCGTGATGATCTACTTTTTGGAAAACCTTGGCTTAGCGCCATGACTCCCGAAATTGACTGGAAGGCGAACACGATCTCCCTGCCTGCGACCAAGCGGTCAAAGGAGGTGGAGAAGGCTCTCAATGCTTCCCGCAAAGAGAGCGGAGCCCGGCCTTACCTCTTCCGTGGGGAGAAAGCCGTACTCGAAGAACTCGACGAGGAGGATTTTACTCCCCTCAAACGACTCCCTGAAGGCACCCAACACTGTCTCGAGGAAATCAAGAAGCGCAAGAAACGCGCCAAGAAGAAACCGGCACCACGAACGGAGCCTTTCGAAGATGTCAACTTCGACACCATTGACGATGTCTGGGTCGGACAGACCCAACCAGCGGATGAAGTTAAGGATGTTTCCACCTACCCTCTCGCTGACGACGAAATTCTAGTGGAATATGCTCCCGACGGAACCTCCGTCCGAATCATCGAGAACGTCATGTTTGACTTCCCCCTCACCCTCGACGGAACCTCCGAAAAAGAGGTCTGAAAAGCCCTGCGAAAGCAGGCGAAACCCCTCCGGAACCTGTGGATCCTTGCTAGCCAGCAGGAATACACGAAGACCTCCAACAAGGCTCAAGAATTTGCCATGGAGGACGCGCAAGAAAAGAAGAAGAAATCATTCGAGGAACTGGTACCTTCCTATCTTCATGATTTCGCTGACATCTTTGCGAAAGATGGTCTCAACAAACTCCCTCCCTCACGACCGGGGGTTGACCACAGAATCGAAACAAAGGAAGGCTTCATCCCGAAGTCTTCCAGAGCATATCCACTCTCCCTGAAGGAAACCGACGCAGTCAAGGCCTTTCTGGACGAACATCTCGCCAAAGACTTCATCCAGCCCTCGAAATCCCCTCAAGCTGCTGGATTCTTCTTTGTCGGCAAGAAAGACGGATCCCTGCGACCGTGTCAAGACTATCTGATACATCAACGAATGGACGATCAAGAACGCGTACCCACTCCCTTTGATCCCACCCTTGCTTGCGAAACTCAACAAGGCTCAGTGGTTCACAAAGGTCGACGTACGCTCAGGATACAACAATATCCTGATACACCCTGACGACAGGTGGAAAGCTGCATTCTCCACCTCGTATGGGCTCTTCGAGCCCAAGGTAATGTTCTTTGGACTGTGCAACTCTCCTGCGACTTTCCAAGCTTACATGAACCAGACGTTCACAGAAGAACTAAATGAAGGATGGCTAATCATCTATATGGACAACATCCTAATCTTTTCGGATAACCTGGACGAACACCGCCAACGGACTCGTCGTGTATTGGACAAACTCCGTAAGGAGTCCCTCTTCCTCAAACCCGAGAAATGCACCTTCGACTCCCAAGAAGTCGAATATCTCAGTATGATCATTCGACCAGGACAGGTCACTATGGACCCCGCCAAGCTGAAAGGCATCAGCGAATGGCAGCAACCCTCGTCCGTCAAGGACGTACGATCCTTCCTTGGGTTCTGCAATTTCTACCGGCACTTCATCCCCCACTATTCTGACATCGCACGGCCTCTCCTGGACCTTACCAAGAAGGAAGTCTCCTTCGCATGGTCAGAATCAACCGAAGCGTCCTTCCAGCATCTGAAGACGCTCTTCACCACGGAACCAGTTCTGTGGAACCCCGACTCTTCGCGTCAGTTCGCACTTGCAACTGATGCGTCCCTCTTCGCGACCGGAGCAGTGCTGCTCCAGACGGATAGCAACGGGGATTATCATCCCTGTGGCTACCTTTCCCAGTCTCTAAACGCGGCAGAACGCAACTACGAGATCTACGATTGGGAACTCCTCACCATCATTCGTGCCCTCCAAGCCTGGAGGCACTTCTTGGAAGGGAACGCCCACCCGGTCATTGTGTTCACGGATCACAAGAACCTAATCTACTTCCGCTCTGCTCAGCGACTCACCCGACGACAGGCCCGGTGGCACCTTACGCTCACCAATTTCGACCTGGAACTTCATCATGTTCCCGGTACGAAACTCGCTGCACCTGACACCTTGTCCCGTCAGCCGGACCATGATAACGAAGACCGTGTCCTCCTCCCGGACACCCTCTTTACCCGCCTCATCGACACCGAGCTCGCTGACGAATTTCAGCGGCTCTCGGATGACCCTTCCGACCAGACTGTGAAAACAGCTCTGGACGCTCTCTCCGGGGTGTGCGCACCCCCCATGAAATCTGCACTCTCTGATTGGAGGTTCACCGACGGTGTCCTCTTCTACAAAGACCGTGCTTATGTCCCTCCCGACCTCCAGCATCGGGTGCTCGCGCTGCACCACGATCACCCCACCTCGGGTCACCCCGGCCGTTCCGTTACTGAATGGAACGTCAAGAAGGCTTACTGGTGGCCCGGTATGGGCTCCTTTATCCGAAAATACGTGGACAGCTGTGCTATGTGCCAGCAAATGAAGGTTAACACCCACCCGATGACTCCCCCCCTGACCCCCATACCTTCGACTTCCCTCCGGCCCTTCTCTCAGGTCTCTGTTGACCTGATTACTGACCTCCCGGAGAGCGCCGGCTACGATTCCGTCATGGTCATGGTAGACCATGGGCTTACGAAGGGGGTAATTCTCTGCCCTTGCAGAAAAACCATCACTGCTGAAGGCATAGCTGAACTTTTCTTCAAGAAAGTGTTCATGCGCTTCGGACTCTACGACAAGATCATCTCCGACCGAGGCCCCCAATTTGCCTTGAAGCTAGCAAGAGAGCTAGGACGACTCCTCGACTACCAAGTTGCACTTTCCACCGCCTATCACCCTCAGACGGATGGCCAGACTGAACGGCTCAACCAGGAGCTAGAAACCTACCTCCGGATCTACTGCCGGACGACTCCCTCCGAATGGGCAAAGCACTTGCCCATGGCCGAGTTTGTCCACAACTCCTGAAGACACTCTGCCAGGAACGCCTCCCCCTTCTTCCTGATGATGGGATATGAGCCACGAGGCATTCCCCATCTCTTCCCTGACTCTACCCTACCAACCGCCGAAGAACGTGTCAAATCCCTTGCCAAGATCTGCGAGGAAGCCCTCGCATGCCACAGCCTTGCACAGAAGCGCATGGCTGATCGTTCCTTTGGCCAGCATTACAAGCCATGGAACGTTGGTGATAAAGTCTGGCTATCTGCCACAAATCTGATCACCAGGTTCCCTTCTCGGAAACTCGCCCCGAAACGCTATGGACCCTTCCCAATCCAGAAGGTCCTCTCCCCCATCACGTTCCAGCTCAAGTTGCCTGACAGCTGGTGTATCCACCCCACATTCCATGCCTCGGAACTTTCCTCCTATCAGGAGACGGACGTGCATGGCCCGAATTTCACCGCACCTCCCCCTGATCTGATCGATGGGGAGGAGCACTACGAAGTGGAAGCTATCCTCCAACACAAGGGTACCGGTGTGCGCCGCCAATACCTCGTGTCTTGGGTAGGCTACCCACCCTCCAAACGAATGTGGCTCCCCGAAAAGGAGTTGAAGTCCGCAGCGGAGCTGCTGAAGGCATATAAAAAGCGACTCAAGATCGCTTCAATCGCCATCAACTGTTGATCTGCTACCACCATAGCTCCTCTACAAGAACGACACCGCAACCATAGAACCCAACGATTCCATACCAGAGCTCATTACTCCACCTCCCCTTGCGACAAACCCTTGCTGCAGACCCCCGAATATTTCCATCGACAACAGATCCGGAACCGACACCGTTCCACCAAACCCCTTGACAAGCACCGACCAGTCACCCAAGAATTCACCTATGCCAACACCCAAGGAAAGCCCCTCAAATATGTCGGCTTCAGCATCGTCACTTTCCTCTCCCCTTTCCACTTCCTCTCCTGCATCTGTATACGGCCCGACCCACATACCCCGACAACCGCCTGGCCTTGAGAGGCCAGCCTTCACCCCGTACCGACGACCCTCCTTACGCTCCGTCTGAGAAGACAGGACGCGTGCCTACTGGGAAGCAGTGATCTGCGACCCTCAGTTTGCCCTGCGCATCGACAACTACCTCGCGCGCACCAACGATGATGTCACCTACAATATCATCAACCAACGCCTTTCGAAGTGCAGATGCACTCACTGGCGATATCGCCAGGATCGACCTCCAGAGGGATACCACCCTCTCCACCATCTCTACCCGCTACAACCAGGGTAAAATCAAGCAGGCGTTACTAAACCTGCTCGAACTTAGGAACTTCCAGTCTGTTGTACTGGCCATCGAGGAGGAGCGGGCATTTAATCCCCCTCCCGACCTTCTCACCGTCGTCGAGTGCGCTGTCAGTGACAGAGCTCCGACCCCCTTCCACCTGTGACCAGATGTCGAATCTGACGATGAACACGTCCCCAATGTCACCCAGCTGACAAACCCAGAAATCGACCGCCTCTATGAGGAATACGAACGTGAATGCTATGCGCCACGTAACCCCACCCCTGAGGCAGACACTATCGTCTTCCTCGAAGTACACGATTCCCCTCTCACCATCCCCTTGGCAGATGAATCTCACTCTGCCCCCACCATCACCCCCAACGACTTCGTGCCCACTAGGGACGTACCCCCTTTGACCATTGGTTCTCCGGTCGAGAACCCAAACCCCCTTCCCGCCCCACGACGTCGTGGACGACGTGCACGTGCACAATCCATGCTCGCCCTCGGACTCCCCCTCTCCCATGCACACCGCCCACGCACCCAGAACTTTACAAGGCACTACACCCGTGAAGACGCCCTGAACCGTGCCTGCATCGAGGCCACCGAGACCACCCAGATCTACCGTTCCAACGTGATCTGTCGCCAATGCCATGTATACGGTCATAAACAGAAGCACTGCGCTCAGTACTTCTGCCGCATCTGTGGGAAATTTGCCCCAAAACACCTCACTCCCTTCTGTCCACAACTCGATGGACGGAAACTACTGCGCCGGGGACCCTCCTCGGACAGATTCTATTCTGATATGCGCAAGCTCGAAGCAGCATATGATCATGAAGCCGCCCACGTTGAACAAGAACGCGAGGAAAACGCACTCGAGGCCGCCAAATGGCTTGCCGACCTCGACTTCGACCCCAGCTGGTATGACAACCAGGATGATTAAAGCTCGTTGAGCTTGAGCCTTGAAACGGGGGTAATGTTACAAGTAACATTGGTCACATGGCCCCCCTATCATTGTCCCTTCATCCTCACCCTCACCATCTACCGGCTTGTCCTCCTTTACCGACTTTCCGTTGACCAGATCCTCGGGACCGTTCCCGTCCCTTGCATCGCCCGCCTCTATGCGCGTGCATGCACGTTCTTCCCCTGACTCGACCACCAATGTGGTCCCGCACCTATGACTCGGTCTGACTCGTGCCACCAATGTGGCTTTCCTCTTTCTGTTCCTTCTGACTGCAGATTCCCGCACGTTGTATTCTTACCGTTGGTTCATTCCAACGTTTCTCGGTCTCATTCCACATTCGACCACCCATCACTAATCCGGCTATGTTGCCAACGCACCTATACCATTCTCGTTTCCCCTCTACCCTTACCTACTGTGCGGTAGCCTTGCCCTTAGCCCTCTCCACTTAGTATAAGTAGTCGGTCACCCTGTACTAGATTCTCTAACTTGAATCTACTCAATCTTCCCTGGAACATACTTCCCTCTGAACACCCCTTTGGCTTCAGTCTCTAGTATCTTTTCTTAGTTGCTCATCGCGACTAAGTCTACCTCGATCAACCTCATCGTCCGGACAAGACAGTCCTGACCTTGAGCGACTTCTAAGACATCTGTCTCAGAAGTCACGTGACACGCGCGTACTGTGATCACTGCCGACTCATCATCGCCAGTCTCACTTGCTATACCGGATCCTTCCGGTTACGTCACGAACATTAGCGGACGACGCCCCTCTTAGGGCTCCGCCTAACAGATCTATTTGAGTGCATAACACCAATCAGCAAGTGACCAATCAACCAACTCAAGGAAACACTCACCAGACCACAAATCCACCTCCAAACGATCCATTAGGTCCAAATTTCAAACAACAATCAACTGGTCCTAGAAGGTCTACTCATCAGTGGACTGAGTCAGCATATATGTGCATGTTGCGCAGCGGTGAAGGTACTCACGATGGTAGAGGAGGGGATCCAGTCATTCCTAGAGGGATGCAGAAGGTAGACGAAGAGAGAGAGGAAAGCAGCGGGAGCATGGGAGCATCTGGAGAAAGGTTAGAAAG
Source organism: Suillus discolor (assembly GCF_016758755.1). Taxonomy (NCBI): domain Eukaryota; kingdom Fungi; phylum Basidiomycota; class Agaricomycetes; order Boletales; family Suillaceae; genus Suillus; species Suillus discolor. Next base: position 12,095 of record NW_024541550.1, on the reverse strand, counting down.
AGGATTGGAATTCGAAGAAGAACTTACTGCATACACGATGTTTGCAGGAATGAGCGAAGTCGAGGGCCTGGAACCAAGCACCATAGAAGATGCGAAGACATGAGCTGATTGGTCAAGATGGAAAGAAGCCATCAACGCGGAGCTAAAGAGTCTCGACGAAGCATGCACCTGGGACATTGTCAGCAGCAAGTGGGTTTTCAAGATTAAAAGAAATGCAGAAGGAGAAATCAATAAGTATAAGGCCCGGCTGGTAGCACGAGGCTTCACACAAGTATACAGCATCAATTATTATGAAACCTATGCACCTGTAGCTTGTCTCGCATCGCTGAGACTGATTCTCGCGATCGCCGCATGCCAAGACTGGGACATTGATGTATCTGATTTCCACAGTGCATTCTTGAATGGAAAGCTCAACAATGATGAAGAGATCTACATGGAGCTGCCCCCAGGAGCAGACTTGGGAGACAAGGACAAAGTCGCGAGGCTCCGAGTTGCATTGTATGGATCTAAACAAGGAGCATTAAAATGGTACAAGTGTCTATGTGCAGAACTCACCGAGCTAGGCTTTGACCAGATGGAAAGCGACTGGGGAGTGTTCACAGTGCACATAGGAGAAGACCTACTCATCCTCGCAGCGCACGTCGATGACTGCACAATAACTGGCAGCTCGAAAGAGCTAATCAAAGCGTTCAAGGTTGAAATCACATCACGATTCAAAATAACAGACCTAGGACCTATCAGCTGGTTACTTGGCATGAAAGTCACTCAAAATTGTGAAGCACATACCATTTCGTTGTCCCAAGAGTCCTTGGTAGATGCTATCATCACGAAATACAATTTCGTAGATGCAAAACCTGCAGCAGTACCTATGGATCCAAGCATTCAGTACACAAAGGACCAATCCCCTACCACAACAGCACAGATCACCGAAATGAAACGAGTCCCATTCCGTTCAGTGCTCAGATCACTGATGTACCTTGCCATTGGAACTCGGCCAGACATCGCATTTGCAGTGTCGACACTCACGCAGTTCACTGATAGTCCAGGATGGACTCACTGGGAAGGAGTTAAAAGAGTGTACCGCTATCTGTTGGGAACAAGGAAATTGGGACTTACCTTCGGCACAAGCAGCACCGGCTTGGTGGGATACACAGACGCTGATGGCGCTAGTCAACACCATAGGCATGCAATAATGGGATTCGTGTTTTTGGTTGATGGCAGGCGCGATACTGTGGGGTTCGAGAAAGCAGGAGTTAGTGACGCTCTCAATGGCAGAGTCAGAGTTCATAGCAGGCCACTCATGCAGCAAAAGAGGTCCAATGGCTCCATCGTTTCATTGGAGAGGTCTTCCGGCTGTTACAGCACCCTATGACGCTATATAGTGACAATCAGTCAGCCATCGCACTAATGAAAGATGGAAGTTATCATGCATGCACCAAACATATCGACATCCACTTCTGCATTGAGGACGGCTTGATCTGAATTATTGTACTGTCCCACAGGAGAATATGGTCACCGATATGCTAACGAAGGCCCTTCCGAGTGTTAAGGCGAAGCATTTCACACATGAGCTAGGAGTTAGAGTCATCATTTGAGAAGGAGTGTTGGAAGTTACAAATGATGATAACGATTATCATCACATGTGACTTATTTACTTACATAATCATGTTAGTGTATTTGCAGTCTTTCTACTCAACACACCTCAGTTGCTTGTATAGTCAACTGAGTTCATATCTTCAATACCATGTCCTTGAGATCTCCCTTTTCCACAGGATCCAGATGGATGGGGGAGTAAGTCCATCGCCTTTGGGCGAGTTTGAGTGTCTGCTTTCAGTCTTACAGAACGGCGGACACGTTGGCAAACGGCAGGCATTGGTATTTGAGCTCCAATACTAATGCCAGCTGTCTCCATCCTGTTAGAACATTTAGCTGATCTCGTACCGAGCGCTTTAGTGAGTCTAGAATCTTACTTTGAGTCCCATTATAATGAGATCATAGTTTGCATGATCTTTTTCCTTCTCCTCAACCCTCCTTTGTTAAAGACTCTGTTATTAAGAGCATGTGCTTCTCAATCATGGGTGTTCCCATTAACTCAATGTCCCTCAGTGTTTGTCAACATTATCATGTATCACAGTCATCGACACATCTTCATTGACAACAAAGACCAAGGACTGGCTTTGGTCAAGTATGTAGACAGGGAGGAGGTATTCTAGTGGCAGGTGTTACGACTGGGGTATGTTGAGCTGTCTAAGTCCAAGTGGACTAAGATTCAGTGAGACAGACGTGGTTCTTCTCGACTGAGAGGTCAAAGGTTTCTGGCTAAGGCGAGTATCGGCGACTCCCTTAGAATAATGGTTCTTAGATAGCAAGGTTGGAGGCCTTGCTAAAGGACTATGTTCCAGGTAAAACCCAGTAGATTAAAGTGCCGAATACAAGTGGTACGCTAGGTGTCTATATAGCGAGTGTTCAAGCGGAGCTTGTAAATGGCGTATCAAGATAGAAGGCGGACAGCCCACTTGGTAAGAGATAAGAGATAAGAGATAAGAGATAGTGCGGACAGCCCGCTTGATAAGAGATAAGGGCTATGCATGGTGATGGTTACTGGAACGGAAGGTGAGCTTGGCGATTATGTGAGTAAGGGTCTGGAATGTGATTGGACGTTCAGCAACAGATGCGACAAAGGACCACTGTCCGGTAATGAAGGAAAAGGTAGGGGAATAAGTATACCGTAACAGCAGGTGCCTGTTCAAGAGTGATTGAAGTCATAAGCTGCTATCCATATAGAATACTGCTAGTTCACAGAAATTAGAATTTGTGGTGAGCCAACCATGATTGCAGAGTGTGTGGTGAGGTAGTTGGTCATAGTGTCCAAATCCAACTAATGAAGGATCATGTACATGGGTGTTTGCTTGGACAGGCAGAGTCCTTCATACGTTTGCGTTCAACAAGAATAACTGCATAATTGAGAAATGAATGTTGCTTTGACTGACTGCTGTAAAAGATTAGCACATGCACATCATGTTGGATTCAATCGAGTAGAGTTTTCAACAACAAGATTTGCTTGAGAAACAAATGATGTTTTCACTGACTAATTATAATAGATCAGCACACAAGATGACACACAATCCAAAGGGACTGGCATTTACACTGTTACAATTGTGTATTCATATTGACAAAGTTCTATCATTTTCAATGATTGCACAGCATGATGTTCACATCAGGTGACTGACAGATTATCTGCCATACTTGCTCTGCAAGGTAATTGAGCACACCTAGTGACATTTGCATGACTGCTGACTTCTGTGGGGTGCCAATTGCAGTGGAAGGGATAGTAGTCTTATGATACACAACGATAAATATAGCGGACTGTGAAAAATGGACATGACATAACGGTAAATCGAATGATCCACCATGGAACAAATTTGGCAATGCGGGAAATCCGTTGTCAGCGGAATAGTGGCATATACACTATCTAAGTCTATCTTGCTTTGTCTGCCTGGGGGAAGCTACTGTGTCGACTTTTCGACCGCGGATATAGCTTTATTTAAAATCCAATATTTTGCTCGAAGAGGGAGGATGTCGATTGACCTTCCACCTAATGAGTTCTGGAGCCAGTGAACGCGGAGGGAACTTTTGGTTATTCTATCAGATGAAGGAAGACGACGACCCTAGGTTATTTAATAATTAGGGGAATTTCAAATAAGAAATGTTTGTTTTGGCGTGTAGATGGCGAGTATCTACCCAGTGCTTAGTCTTCAGTGCTACATAGTACTGTGAAGTAGCTACCGCGACTCTGCAAAGAAATAAAAAGAAATATTGTTGCGTGTCAAATGACTCTGTTCTATTCCCACGCCATTATCCGCATTTCTCGAATCGGTGACAACTCACTCATCTTTCAATCTTTCACTCTCTGTAATTTTGTTAAAGCTTCAATTGATCTGATGTCGAAACCATCCACACCACAACCGTCAAACACACTTCTACTTCGTAGGCAGCTCACTGAGCTCACGAAACACCCGGTTGAAGGGTTCTCTGCAGGTGCGGGCAGCCTTTCTCCCTAACTTTGATCTTCAACCGATTCCTGATAGACTTCCGGGCAAAGGACTTGTCGATGACAACAATCTTTATGAATGGGAGGTCATGATAATCGGGTTGGTGCAAATCCCTTCAAAACCATCCATCACACTCACCAGATTTGACAGGCCTCCGGACACCCTGTAGTACGCCCTTACACCCCTCTTCATCTACAACTCTTATTCATACCTAATCTAGTGAAGGAGGGTTCTTCAAGGCTCGACTTTCTTTCCCTGCAGAGTACCCTCTCCAACCGCCAAAGATGCGGTTTATCACGCCCATGTGGCACCCAAACAGTAAGCAACGGGTGCTTTTTAATTACCGCGTGATCTAACCCTATCGTACAGTTTACGCCGACGGTGTAGTTTGCATCTCTATCTTGGTGTGTATTCCTTGTCGTCTCTCTCAATCAAAGCTCATCCATAATTCCAGCATGCTCCAGGTGACGATCAGTACGGCTATGAAGATGCCGGTGAACGATGGATGCCTGTCCACACGGTGGAAACAATTGTATGACCTCCGTCAAAACGCTTCCTTTGGCCCGATTTGACTCTCTGTTGTAGCTCGTGAGCGTCATATCGCTACTGTCCTCCGAGACCCCAAACACGGACAGCCCAGCTAACGTGGATGCGGCTAAAGAAATTCGCACGGACCATGCTGGTGCGTGACCGGTTGACCTCTAGTTGGCTGAATCACTTGATGCTAACTAACTATTTCATTGTAGCTTACAAGAAGAAGGTACGACGTCTGGTACGTAAGAGTGCGGAGGAGGCTTTTGATTAATTCATCTTCATCCTCCATACATCTTCACCCATCCGTTATACTCCTGTTTCGTAGTCTTTTGTGTTACTAGTTGCTTCATTTTTGTCATCGTATAAGTACCAACGAGTCTTTCAAGACCTTGTCAATGTCTGAAACGGACACCCAGTCTGATACCTGATCACGTGACACGCGCAGTTACACTTGGTGGAGCTCCTTTAAGCTGTGACCGTCTCCATCTTTCTCCTCACCCCACCACCATCATATCGCCCACTACCAAATCACCGATCAACACTAAGCATGTCGGAACAAGCTGGCGAGGCAAGTCCATCAAAGAGTCTCCGTAAATCTAACCTAAAACATTCCAAATGTTGTATGTTATATGTTCTCGTTTCTTGTGCGCTGTAATCTACCCAGGCTGTACCTGCAGCTCAGAAGAGTAGCTGGACGAGCTTTTTGAAGTCGTGAGTATCCATTATTCTTCATCTTGTGAGATGCTCTAATCAGTAAACTAACGCCCCTTAGGCTGGCTGGCTTCACGGGCGATCTGTCAGCTATGACTGCTCCTCCGTTTATATTGTCACCTACGTCCCTTACTGAGTTCCCAGGTACTATCGGTTTTGAGCGATATATATCGATCTGACTATGTTGCGTTGTTCAGCTTACTGGTGTGAGCGACCTGAATTGTTCGCTGCGATTGCAGATGGGAAGACGGAGCAAGCCCGAGCATTTGCTGTGTTAAAATGGTTCATCGTGAGTCGAGAAACATCGCGATTGTTTATTGTTCCGTTTATTTGTATGGTTGTCAGAGTACGCTTAAAGGGCAATACACATCGCGGAACGAATCAATGGGATCTGAGAAGAAGTAGGTGATATGCTTGTATGTATCCCTGATATGAAGCTAATCTAAAATGCAGGCCGTTGAATCCTGTTCTTGGAGAGTAAGCTTCTTTGTTGCCGACACACGTATCTTGTGCTGATCTGATCTCTACTAGACTCTTCTACGGGTATTGGCCTGCGAATGCAGCTCGCGGAGGCAAAACCACCCTAGTCGTAGAGCAAGTTTCCCACCACCCACCCATCACAGCTTACCGCATAGAGAACCTCGAAAAAGGTGTGATCTTGACTGGACACAGTGCCCAAAAGACAAGTTTTAGTGGTACGTTGTCTTTGTTTCAGGTACCGCACATCAAGTCCCGTGTTCTGACTTGTGTTTCATTTTAGGGGGAAGCATCATCGTGAAGCAAGTTGGACACGCAACTCTGACTGTATCCCTTCCATCCGGTGAGACCGAGGAATACCTGATCACACTTCCTCGACTCCGTATTGACGGGCTGTGGTACGGATCCCCATATATCGAGCTTGCAGAAACGAGTTACATTCAAAGCTCTACCGGGTGGCTTTCTACGGTGCGTGCTCACTTCTCACTTCTCATCGTCCATGCTATCTGAATCCTAATTGAATCCGGATTAACGAACCAAACTGAATCTGCCAAACGAAATAGATTGAATACAAAGGCAAAGGCTATTTCTCCGGCAAATCACACACGTTTAAAGCAACGCTCACCCCGCCTTCACACGTCCACACGTCTCCCCACGTTATCGAAGGGACGTGGCATACGACGTCTAAAGAGTTGCATAGTGGTGTTACGTTCCATGATGTCACCTCGCCGAAGGAGGAGATCACGGTTGCGCCTGTTGAGCAGCAGGGGGAGTGGGAGAGCAGGAAGCTGTGGCACGGTGTTGCGACGGGTATCAGGGAGGGTGATTTTGAGAGCGCTGCGACGTTTAAGGGGAAGATTGAGGTGCGTTCATTGTTCTCGTTTTCTTTCTTTCTAGAGGTTTGCTGATACGACTGTGTTGGAATTTGTATTTGGCACAGAACGAGCAAAGGCAGAGAAGACGGGACGAATCTGCTAATGGTACGACGTGGGAGTTGAAGCATTTCAAACATATAGAATATGATCCTGTCTGTGAGTGGACCTCCTCTCTCTCCTGTTCATGGTTTGTCTAGATATTAATGCTAACGCCCTTTGAAGACGAACGTCTAGGCAAGCTGTTCAAAGCAAACCCCCCAACAGAGGATGGATATGTTTACCTCGGCAACAGTCCGCGCTCTGAGTCTTAGTCTTAGTCTTAGTCTTAGTCTTAGACACTGGGCAAGTATACCTCCAGACGTGCAGACGACCGCTGTCAGCCTATAGAGTATTGTTTGCACCTTTGGATAATCTGGATTGGATTGGACGTTTGTGGGTGAATTAACGTTCCTGATCTGATATCGTCTCCTACTTTCTTTCTAGTTATTGCAAATATGGACTTGATTAATTCTCACTTTTTGAGGTTGGCTGTGTGAGCGATAGGGCGAGATTGGACCACAGATACGCACTGATCTAATTCACATTTTCACGCGATTGTTAGTTCATTGCAATATATTATACAGGCACGAACGCATAGGTCACGGTGAATTCATCCGCTGGACAGTACCAAGGGTATAGGAGCTGGAAATGCGGATGGCAAAGACGTTGCCGAGATGTTCAACGAGAAATACATATACGCCCTGTCTAATTGGCCTCACTCGGGTCTCGTTCGAACGCAGACGGTGAGGTATTAGCCAGCAAAACAAGGACCCCGTTGCGCGAGCAAGGGGCCCCCAGAGTGAATTCAGGTACAAACAGACGGTAACCTAAAAAATAACGCCATACAAAAGATGATGGGAGAGAATAAAAGGGTGGGTGCGCAAATGAGTCCCTAGTGTAACGAATGGCTCAAGTGAGAAGAGAAAAAGGACTTAGACGAAACAACGCACCTAGTGAGACGAATGGCTCGAGTGAGAAGAGGCGAAGAGCCCCTTTACAATTCGTCCCACGGGCCACTAGGTATAGCACGCCAAACTCCGCCAAAGGAGGTGGCAGCAAGGGCTGCCGAATTGGCAATAAGGACTGCCGCTACAACAGTAAGGACTGCCGGGGTGACGATGAGGATCGCCGACTTGACAATGAGGACTGTCAAGGTGGCAATGAGGATTGCCGAAAGCTTAATAATTAAGTCAAAGATGCGCAGGGCATCAGCTAAAGGGAGTTATGGTCTGGAACCGAAAGGAAACGAGTTTCGGGGAAACCCGTTGGGCAAATCTGCTATTGAGCACGTTCACCCAATTACCCTGGTATAAACAAGATTAAACTCGATTAACTCAAGTTTCTATTTTTACTATCTCACACAGGAACAGCAATTTCCCACCAAAATGATTACTCTTGAGTATCAATGATTCAATTGGCACGTTCATCGCATTGCACAATGCACATACGAACTTGACTGCAGTTAACTTCGGAATCTGGAGCTGCTTGTGTGAGTGATAGTGCCGTACCGTATACAATGGCGATAGTGTTCATCTCACTGCTACTGAGTACTGAACGTTGATGAACATGAAAAATATTTCAAGGCTCATAAGAAGATTGTAAACGTATCATCACAAGGATTAATTATTTGTACACTCGTTATTATTTGGAATATAACTGCTTTCCAACACTGAGCCAGTAGACTTCAAAAATCATCATCCTCGATCTCACTTATTTGTCCATGACCCTCAAAAGCTGTAATCATCGTCGTAACTCCCTTCGTCATCGTCATCGTCCTCACCGTAACCCTTTAACCCTTCTTGTCGTCCCTGGGCACCTTTCTGCTCTTCTTCTGCATCTCTGGCGAGTCGGAGGCCACATGCGTTCCGTATCCCCCGCCCGACCCATTTGTCGCCCAGCCCCTCAAGCATCAAGTCATGCGGCCCCTTGTCCCTTTCATCATCAGTACACGCAACCTGATACGAAATACCAACAGCAGCGAGAAGCATCCGTATGCCCCTTACGAGTGATTGATGATATGCGAGCATGGCCTCTGAGTCGCTTTCAGCAGGTTTCTTCAATTCTCCGAATAACACCTCATGAACGTCCACAGCTCCTTCCTCGTGTAATTCCACTTGTCCACATTCGATGCGACGCCAATTTTTGCCATAGTTTCCATCAGAGTCATCATAGTAACCCCAGCACAAGGTCTGCCACCCATTGCGCGTGTGCACATCCGGAGGAGAGCCTGTCTTGAGCTCATTCTTGATGGTAAATGCATTGCCTGCCGTCGCAGAAGGGCGACGTTGGATCTTGTACCCAACAGAGTAGAACCATTCGACCTCTGACCAACGCGAGCGACAGTAGTATTGAAAATGGACGTCAATGTACACTGGCGCAGTGGGTGAGTAGATCCTGACTATATGATCAGTGGACCGTGGCTGTCGATCAAAATGGATTTGAGCAATAGAATACAGTGTCGACAAGTTGTACGCACGTCCTCGTCGTCAAGTACCGTTTCATTCCATAAAATGGTGATGCATTTCTGGAGGATGCCGTTCTCAAAGTTCATTTCCTCCTCAATCTGGGAAACATAAGCCTTGATGCTGTCGAAAAGCCAAGCTTCATCGGAGTACTCGTCGTACTCATCGTCATCGTCCCCTGAATCTTCCTCTGAGCCATCGTCATCGTCCCCTGAATCTTCCTCGGAGTCATCCTCAACCTCCATAGAGTTTTCTTCTGGGCCACCCTCAGAGCCCTTGCGCGATACTGATACAATGCTGCGGTACTTTTTATTAGTTTGGAGGCGGTTGATGGAATAATTGGTCCACGCGCTCTGCGTGGCGTGAGTTGGGCGAAGTAAGGGACCAAAGTGGTGTTCCGCCAGTTCAAGTCCTTGTAATTTGGTTTTAGCTGCTGAAGGATCAACACTATTGGCACTATTGGCAGACATAATGGAGAGTGAGATACGTGCAGAACCTGACTACGTGGGCAATTCGGAACGACTTAATGTAGAAGGGCACGTTGAGAACGTGACACGCAAATTTAAGCACATTGGTCTTTACGTGATGGTGACACCTATGGTAGTTCGCTTCCCCAATATCATAGACTGGCATCCCCCCGCCGGAGGTTAGAAGATGCGATGGGTGAATCGGCCTCAGAGATGTCCCCTTCTCGGCGACTGCTTCGTTGTTTAGTAGAAGATGGGATGACACGTACCGTCTGGTATGGGTTTTTCTTTTGAGCGTGCTTTTGATGACACTGGCATTCAAGTTCATAGAGATCTTCGATACAACTCTTCTAACAACATTATCGTGTCTAGGAGGCCTTTCCTCCATGGCAACAGATTTCGTAGTTGAGAAAGAGAGGGAGGTGATTTATGGCTGTGTGCTGACTCGGGAAGGGGGGGTTGCAAGAGACACTATTTCTGCAAGGTTGCATGGTGAATGTGGGTTCCATAGTCCAGTAAAGTACTAGTGACGGTAACAGCGAAAAGCAGGTCGGAACAAGTGACATCGAGCCACCGCAAATCCGACCTGAACCATTCCAAATGTCGCAAGTCGCATGTCTTGTTTCTTGTGCCACATATGTGATCGATTAGAAGGGCAGCTGCCAGCTGGACGTCCTTGATGTCTTTTTTCAAGTCGTGAGGTACCATCAGTCCAACGTTAACGTTAAGCGCTACTAGATGGTCCCACGAGTCCGTGTGTCCCAAGAGTCCGCGCATTGACTCTAGCACACGCAATTCTGCACAGAATCCTTATCCATGATAGATCTGGATTCGCCCAAACATAATACACACTGCCATATATTTTTTTTGAAGAAAATCGAAGTAGATCTTGTTCCATGGGCAACTTATCAGTGCGAGAGGCATAGAAGGCTCACTCTAAAGGTCAGATCTCCACATATAATTCTGGAATATTGTGAGATGGTTATATACATGATTAGAGAATACTAAAACAAATTTATTCGGGGCACATGCTTGTCAGGATCATCTGCGATAAAGAAATAAGCCCCAGACGTGACAATCTGCCCAAAGCGTTACATAGAGACTGTGTAATCAAAACTCCGCAATGCCGAAATGCTTTACACATGCACAACTTCACAACATTTATAACGGTGCGAATTCTGCGGAGCGTGAAAAGGCATTGCGGCAGACGTGTGACATAGTGTGACAAAGTGCGCGAACTCTAGGGAAAATGCACTTTTCTGCGCGGTAACTCTCCGCTGGACTCAACACGTCAATTTTCGAAAAAGAAACTAGCAGACGTTGTACTTTCGATGTCACGCTATCGAACTGTCAAATAATTAATTTTGTTTGTTTGTGCGATGTGGAGTAATAACCGTTTTGCCAAAAAGGCGCGAACTCCCGTGGACATCTAGTAAGCGCCAGTGACGAGGTATTGTTGAACCGGTCCGGGCGGGTCCGTTGCGACCTTCTTCACCTCCAAACCCCTGTTTTTCGACCCAGCGTTATGTGCCAATTCATGCAACATAATGCCACAAGGATAACGCTGTATCATACTGGGACCTCTTTTCTGCTGAACATCCCGAATCAGCTAGGCTCTCAAGTGAGTTCATTCATCCCTATCTATAATTGCAGATCACGCCAATGTACAATAACTTTATTCCTACAATCAGATGGGATCGACGAGGGACAGACGGAGCATCAAATAAAGACATTCCGTTGGCTCTTTACAGAACTTCGGATGGTCAATGCTTCGTTCTACAAATATTGGTGCGTGCTACACAAATTCCGTATGAGAGCTCACGATGACGTGAAGCTTGTGAGGGCATACTGCACTCCATATACTTACCCACCTCGATAGCACACGCACCTTATTCCTCTGATGCAAGTCCAGCCTCCTCCCTGGCTGCTATTTGCATCACCAAAGGAAGAATTGAACTCTTGCAGCGCGAGATCCATTGACGCCTTACGCTGAACGATGGATTTTTTCGACAACGAGCACCGCGCAGCCGGCTAGATGACATTGACTCGTTGTGGAAGCACCATGCTTACTTGCCCTTATCATGAACTGCGGGTTGTTCCACGACGAGTCGCGACACAGATTGGGAATATGAAACTGAATGAGAGCACAGTGTTACTCAGGAACGATTCCATTAACAACAAAATATATATTTCTTAGTTCATTTTACCACTTTCGTACGTTGTGCATCTGACGAGAAGTAAATATGAGACGTCGGAGTTCACTGTAAAGGCAACCCCTGCAACCCATGTCCCCAACTCAAGGTCAGTGAATGTGTCATATTCCCGCCCTTTACATCCTGCGAGCTTGGATTGACCTTTCGACATCGAGCAACCGGCTGGACAATTTTGTTGGAGAACTTTCAACATCATGCTTACTTGCCCTCCCGCCATGATTTGCGGGGTATTCTACGATGGCGATGGACTGAGGATCTGGATTCT
>NW_024541549.1:0-21922 GCF_016758755.1 Suillus discolor | reverse complement strand
GGTCGAAGAACGAACCATCGTTTTTCCAAGTCTGTGATAATTGCTATCTACAACCAAATAGGAAAAACGGTCTCCGATGTACTAACCTTGCGTCGCTCTCCTTTCTTCCATAGATAGCCCGACTTGATCATCTTCTCGTCGAAAGAACTTTGCGGGTTTTCAGCCTTGGTTGCGGTTCTCCAACCACCTTCCTCCTCCTCCTCTTCGTCTTCGTCAGACTCCTCACCGCTTCCTGATTTTCCCTCTGCAATGGAGGATAGTGGAGGCTGAGATGTGCCAGAGACCGCGTTAGAACCATATGACTGTGATGTTGGAGAGACAAGATCGGGTGACAAAGCCGAGTCTGAGTCAGACTCGGTACCAGAAACGTGTGGTTGTGACACTGGAAGGGCCTGCAGGGTTCAGATCGATCCGGATTATGTGACAAAATCAGGAGAATTGGGGTGCATGTACACGAACCTTCTTAGGTCTAGCTGTTGAGTGAACGGATAATTTTCTTTGTACTTCTTGTAGTGACGGCGGTGGAGCTGAACGTGAAGTACTACTAGTCGTCATGGGTGGGAGTGAGACGGCGTGTGGGATTTCGTGACGAATAGGTCACAACAAGGCTTTCGTGACACAAAGTCACAATGCTCGACGTGGCCTGGACTTGTGCCCGCAGTCGACCAATGAGACTTTTGTAAAGGAAAAAACGATTAACAGGTGAATGCAGTGAGTACTTGTTGCATAAATGTGCAGTATTTTATAGGCTAGACATGGCTTTGTTGAGGACTAGAGCGATTCAGATTTCACGTCTGCTACAATAGTAGCAAGTGCATTGGCCTCATTTTTTGTTCAAAGCGAGCTCTGAAACAATGCGATTTATTATATCGCGGTGGTCAGCTGATAAGATCTCGAAGAAATAAATGCAGCCGGTTCCAGATCTGGCAATTGTTGCTAGAGAGCTGCGTTTTGTCTTCACCTTTGTTCCAGCATCTTCATCTCTGACCTTTGACGACGATGTCCTCTCAATTCGAAAAAGCTGTGGCGTACGTCCAAGGTTTGGACAAGACGGCATCGGGGCCGGATGCTACTGTCAAGTTGGAGGCGAGTGATGACTCCGTTGAAGATCGTAGATGAACCATACTGATCGATACGGATCATCCACAGTTTTATAAATTCTACAAGCAAGGTTCCTGTGCTTCCTCTGTAGAAGAAAGTAAAACTGACTTTTCCCGGCGATCAAAGCTACTGTTGGAGATGCAGATCCGAGCAAGGAACCCAGTGTGTTCTCTTTTGTCGAGCGTGCTAAATGGTGAGTGGAAACAACGCTGGATAAGTTGACCTGACCTGACCTGTCTCGCAGGAAGGCTTGGGACAGCATCAAGGGAATGTCGAAGAAGGATGCTGAGGAGAACTATGTGAAACAGCTTATCAAAGTTCGTGATACATTTTGCGCGGTGATATTGTGTCTGAAGATGGAATCAGTACCTCAAGGAGAAGCACGCTGATGAGCCCATCCTGAAAGAGTTGGAGGGATAAACTATGTGCTCGCTGTGGGACACGTGGATAGTAGCAGGATACTCGTGTATTGTAAGAAGCAATCGGACTGGAACTTGACCCGAACGTATAGGAGCATGATGATATCAACAAGCCATACCCAAATGAGATTGGAACGCCCAAGTCAGCAGCACGTTCTAAGCGAAGCGCTTTCTGATAGGTGCCTTGAGTGGCTACCACAGGCTACCACATGGGATCTCCGATTAAAGATGACATAAAATGATGATGAAGGGGTGTTCGAGGACCTGGGTGGTTTGCTGTGCGTCTGTTGTGGTAAGTTTCGGCGCCCGTTTTTCATACCTGCCACAGAAGTCAGAGAAGTAAAATGCAGAACCTTGCAATTCATTCAAGATATGATCGAACGGATATGACGAAAACCCGGATACCTATCTATCATCGCATCTTATTCATTTACTTTGGCAGATGGCCTAGATCAGTGGAGCCAAGTCACTCGTCCTCATAGTGCGGTACACAGTCACAACCGATTGCCGGCACACCGTTTGGCTGCGGAGATAAACTTACTGGAAGTACAGCCCAGGATTCAAACAAGGTTCAAACAGCATCGAATTAATGACCTTCGAATTCTTCGCAGGTAGTAGATGCGAACACACAACGTAGGTAAGCCTAACACAATTGAATAACTCTGCGATCATCGTTATGCCCTGGCGATCAAAGCTTCCCGAATTTTGAACTCGTAAAGTTCAACTCAGAAAATCATTTTTGGGGCTCAGCGAGACGCGCGGTACTACAGCGGTTGACACGTTGTCCTTCCACTGAGACTGCATTTGCCTTGGCGCAGTGCATTCATTTTTAGTAAGTACAGTTGCCACCATCTATCAAGGATTTCTTCAACAGAACTCTCACTGAACCGAGCAGCAACCAGTCAAAATCCTTAAGTAAACCCACAAATATAGTGTAGCGTTCTTGGGGCGCTTCCCTGGTAGCGGTCGTTCTCGAACCTATCAATCTGATTGCACCAAATGACAACCCAAAATTTGTGAATTTGTGCGTCCCTACACTCTAATCGCTTCAATTCAAGTCTTCGTTGATGTAAGCGGTTGGTTAAACAATTCAATTCATTCAAATGTTTTTCGTAGAATCCGATCAAGGAATCGTGCCCCTGATAGATGTCTCAATAATGCCTCAAGAGCCGGAACTACCCTGTGTGAAGTACTCTCCCGACGGCAGTGTGACCCTAGATCTAACTTCGCACTTTGGTCACCATGGGCCCACTTATACCCACACGGAGTCACAATCAAGCTCACACCAACAAATCAAAGCACTGATATTGATGTCACATATATATGTACATATGATCCAGATAAAATAACGGCACCATTGCTAATTGGTAACTGCGCTCCTGAACTATGCGGTCCCATAAGTGCCCGCCGGTCTCTACCTACCACTGTCCCCATCCGGCGCCGTTGAACTCTATGTAGGTGAGTAAGGTTGTGACTTGGCTTATCAACTTCCTCGGAACTTAAGCGCCCCTTTTAGGATGGGCAGCTAAAAAGCCATGCTTTCCCCTTATCTTTGGCGAATTCCATCTATAGGCTCTCAATCTGGCACAAACCCTGAACCTTCTGCCCCGGTCACCGGATTCTCTGAACCCCAGCCATGACATGCTAGCACTGACGAACACTAATTCAAATTTCGCCTCGTGTTCGTGGACTTACTATAACGGCCGTAGCACTTTGTCTTGTTGCTGTCGGGGCGCATGACAAGCACATTGACAGGTGCACTAAGCTTTACAGGGACAGGGGCACCCATAACAGGTTCATTCAGTATCCCGTCACTCTATCAGGGCGTGCTCGTCGTGATCCGTCACTGTCAGCGACAAAAACTACCATCGTGGCGGACGTGCCCTGCCCCACAATAAAACAATAACCGAGTTGACCGTCAAAATAGCGGTGAGGACGTGTTGTCTAATGATTGATTGTACGTTGGCATCGTTCAGCACAGGAACATGGGGTTCGATGGCTTACAGATGACAGGACGTGGGCAGATCCCCTCTATTAATTCTCTCATAGTTGCTAAGAAGCACTCGGATTCAGTATATCGTTCTGGAACGGTCCTTGTGGTCTCATGACACTGACCGCGTGCTAGAAGGTGGGGGCAGGCTCGTGTTCAACTACCGAGCTTCAAGTTGGCTGTTCAAAGTACTCGCGTACTCGTCGCCATCGGGTCTTACTATATGGACCGATCACAAATTACAAACACCGTAATCAATCATCTGACGTTTCCCTGCCATCATCTTTGATCGTGGCACGCCGAAATGATCTACCTGCCAAGGAGACAACGCGCAGTGTTGGACACTACCCCGATAGTTGAGGTCATAGTCTTATTTTTTCAAGTACGTTCCTAAAATGTGTTCAGGGTGCACAGCAACTCCCTTTTCTGGTCTGTATGATAAACATACAATCGCCACTTCTCCAACCACCGTGATACATTCCGGACCATAGTATATGCATTTGAAATAAAATAAAATACGCATTGGGCGACCGTGTGGAATAATTGCCGGTCAGATAGTATATCGTGTTACATCCACTCAAACAACCGCAGTAAAGACAGGAGGATAAGCAATACATTTCCTTCCAGAGATTAACAGAGGGGCAGAAGTCAGGCACAGTGCTTGTCAGGGTTGGCAACATACAACGATGCTCGTGGAGCTAGACCATACTGAATGCTTGGACGGGTACGGGAAGGCACTTCTTCTCGCTTGCGAGTATTCCGCGGAGGTGCAGAACCTGCCGCCACCAGATTGTTCGTCATCTGCCGTTCGATTTCCTGAACCCTGGATGTCACAGCATGACCTGCGGCCCTGGTGAACCGAGAACCATGTGTAGTGGGTCCAGTCCTCGAAGGCTCTTTTGAGGAAGAAGAGGGACATGATGCCGGAGATATAGGTCGGGAAGAGGTAAGCCTGTTTTGATCGGATGATAAGCCACCCAATATTCCGTGCTCATTTGCACTAATAGAACCAATCGAAGCTGTTCGATGTGACGTAGATCCGTCCGAAGCAATTCGCTGTACGACATCATAGCTTCCACCTAGCCGCTCTGCAACCTCAGTATTCGCTGTCCGGCCACTATGGACAGATGGAGAGATCAGGCGAATATGTTTGATTGATTGCTCAGGTTCGGACTCAACAGAGTCCCGGGAAGCATTCGATTCGTTGATCGACATGAGTCGCGGAGCTGGGTTAGGGTCCCGTAAATCTAATGGCTTCTGACCGGTAGAATTTCGTCGATCAAGTAGAGATGTCTTCATAAATCGCCCCCACCAGCTGTCTGATCGACGAATGGGGGTCGAAGGAGGTGAATACGAGTCGAGGATGGATGAGTGGCGTCGTGAGGGTGCAATGGTAGGAGCAGAAGAGTGCAATGTGGAGGTCGTCACAGGACTATGAGGCGGCTGCGAGGAAAAGCTTGGTTGGGAGGTATAAGCGTTGCTGGAAGAGTTGCCGTTGGAGGACGAATTATCTTGTGACGGGCTGGGGAATGATGCTATGGTGTTGGTTGAGTCGGACGCGACCTCATGCAAAGGACTGAGGGTTGAAATGGGTGCGGAGAAAGGTAGATGGGTCCTCAGTGGGCGAAGGGGAGGCGAGTCTCGGCTCCCAGCATCAACATTAATGTTGTCATACTCGCCATCAGGCTTGAGTGCCCCATGGTCTGGCTGATACGAGTCGTACTTTCCACCATGTGGCACAGGATCTGAGAATGGATCTATGTACGACCCTGAGCTACCACCTCGGTCATGGGAGTGTCCACTGTTGGGTATCCCGTTGTACGAGTTATTTCCCTCATTCATCAGGCCCTCGTGATCACCTTCAATTTTTTCCCAATCATCCCAACCTCGGCCGCTATTGCCTGCACTGGACTCCCTGGAAATCATGCCGCGCACCATTACGCCCATCGAGCGCATGGACCATGAGCTGGTTCCGCCACTGCCTTCCCTGCGTACCGCATCCAGAGAACTGCCCCACCCAAATTGTCGCGTATCTTCGTCGGCAAACATGTCACGGCGCGGGTGATGTGGCAGGGGGGAACAATGTCTGCTTAACCTAAAACGAGCGAGAGCTGCAGCCAGCGGGATGACGCGTGCACCTAGGAATCCGTAACTCGTTCGCTCGGAACCCATGGACAAGAAATCAGCGGGACCACCTTCGGTACTGTCGTACTCATGGTCACCACTAAGAATAAGGAACCTCCCACGTCCCCGCGAGCGTTTGATATACCAAACAGTTGCGAGTCCACCAGCAATGAGCCCAATGATGCCGAAGGTGGTACCTAGAGCGACAGCAGTTATGTTATTTTTACTAGAGTTGGAGCCAGCACTGGCAGTGCTCGTTGGATACACCGCTGAGGATGCACCTGTACTCCCACTTAACCCAGAGTGGCCAGTTTGAGAAGGTGCAGGGAGAGAAATGATGGCTGGGGTCGAGCCTGCAGGTGGCGGGCTGTAAGAGGAGACCATGGACGAGCTAGAAGGATTATATATTTCCATAGTGGCAGACGCAGGTGCAGAAGTTCCGTAGCCTTAGTTGGATCAGACAGGAACAAAGAGCTAACAGGGAGGGACTCACCAAAGGCAAAGAGCACTTGACCATTACACTGTACTGCTAGATGGTCCTTGCGAGCACCAAGTTGCTGAAGAGACTGCACTTCTTCCCAGACCATGAGATTTTGGGTGGTATTTAGTATCCATCCATCGCTATAGGTTGTCTGTAATTCGCCATCGCCTCCCCCATGAATAAGGATGTCTCCCGTGGCGAGGACAACAGCTGCGAAGTCGCGGCGTGGGTTTGGCATGGTGGAATTCGAGAGGGATATCGTATCCCATGCGAGGGTTGCCTGTGTCGTGTCAAGAGACCAGATGGTATTCAGGGGTATAAGCCCCCCGCATGATGCACAATATCCACCCAAGACAAGGAGTCGTCCGTCAGGGAGAATGAGCGATGCATGCCCATAAATGTCAGGCGGTGCATTACCACCAGATGGAAGCTCCACGAACTCTTGTAAAATAGGGTTGAAGAGGTAGTGGTCAGAGAAAGCATTTCCGGATCCATCGGCCTTCTCACCGCCAACAATCCAGATCTTGCCGCCAGTTGACGATGCTGAATGACGGATCCTCCTCATTGGTTCGCCAGCCCAGTTCTGAGGCTCAATGAAAAATGACGGGGTCGTGCGGTCGTAAGCGGAAACAAGTGTGGCAGAATCATTGAGGGAAGTAAGGACTGTTTGTGAATTCGGTCCTGGTTGACCTCCAAAAAGCAGGAATGAAGTAGTGTTGAATGCTGAGAGGGTGTGCCATCCTAAAGTGGGAGAAGAGCTCGTGGTTGTTGTATTTGAGAGCAGCTGCCACGGCGGGGAAGTGGCGCTGAAGGATATGGAAAGATCAAGTAGCAATAGTTCTGATGTGGGCGGTGCAGATGTGTATGAGTATTGATCATACTGATCTGTCAGACCTCCGTGAACGTATAGAAGATTTTCCAATAAAGCCACCGCCTGTGCCCATCTATTGTACCGTCACTGATAAGTGCCCGTTAACAAACATAATTAACGTACCTAGGTAGTGGAGTATATTGACATAGGGCAAGCGGTATCAAGTAGGGCAGCACAACCGCGGCGCGCCAACCACTAGCCATGACACATATACAGGCTTGTACAAAGAATTGACAGAAAGGTTTGAGAAATGTATAAGTTAGTCGTAAGAGCGTGATATAAGTCGTTTTTCGTGAAATGTCGTCAATAGAGGAGAGTGCACAAGTGGAGAGCAGAATGTTCGGTCACATATAGCCATAACTTGAACCGCAGTGGGCCGAGGCCCACGTGAACATCGGACAAATTGTTTTTGAACATGAAGCCCAGTGAAAATCGACAAGAATGAGGTAGATACGTGTAGATAGATGTCTAACCACAAATTGAGGTAGATACAAATCTAAGAAATTCGAGACAGCAAAACTCTAATTTTGTGCAAAACACAAAGAATCTTTGCAAAGGAAAAAAATGCAAACATTGTCAGACTTCGATCGCGTAGTTTGCAACTGTGCAACGAACTTTCGGCAAACTTTGTACAAACTTTGCATATGCAGACGTTCAATGCAGCATGCATATGTGTGTATTTGTAACTTAGCCATGTATGTGTGTTATATTTATTACGAGTCAGTGCACTGGTTGAACCATGTGCATCTTCTCATCCGCTCACCATGTCAAAGTTTGTCCCCGCCACGACCATCCGGCTTGATACAATCATTCCCTCGCGTTTCAAGTTACTACTAAGCCAGGCTGCCCGCAACTATATCTCTTGCAGACTACAACATGACAACCACAAGCCCACTGGCAGAGCGGCGAGCAGTTGATTTATTCACTGTGACTGCCGTTTCTAGTACCCCGGACGAACTTGCTGGAATCTCAACCTACATATCTGATCCTCCCGCTCCCACATAGAAAGTGATCCTCTTCCCGGCAGCGTGTGGGGCCCGCTTTAAATGGCCAACTAACACAATCATGGCACTCAACTGGACACTTATGCGACTTCCATGCAGCTTTTGGATGCTTAGTACATGTCTAAGACGGCTTCAGTATCGTCTCGTCACACTATCATGAAGGAGTTCCCAAGTACACTTGCCGTTGATGCTGCATTGTGTGCTCTTCGTAGTGGTGATGTCCATCATGCTATCGAGATGTACAGCCATGGTGCTAATTCAAGATGTATCGTGCCATTCGAGCACCGTGCTCCAGTTCATGATGAAGAGATTCATAGATCTCAGCTCCCGCCTCGATAATCCTCCAAAGCTTTGAGACCACTTCACAGCGGTATATCTCTTCATACACGCCATCTGTTACCGCGCTGATCAAGGCTTGTGCAAGTCATGACAAGTCCCCGTCGTTTCCCTTCGTTGCCATTGGCCAGGATTGCTCAGCTGGTGCCTCGTTCACGTTGGATGCTGTGGAGCCTGAGCTGGAATTGGTGCGAAGACGTTTGCCCCCTCCCCACTGTTTCCTTCTCCAAGATAACGAGCGTTGATGCCACCAAATCAAGAGCATTGCGAGACAATACTTGGCTCCATCTCGTGTGTCACAGGACACAAGAATTTGACGAACCCTTTAAATCGGCCTTTCTCATGCGCGATGAGCCGCTTTCGCTCAACTCGATGTCACACAGAGGCTCTGTCTTGGCAAGAATTTGCATTTCTTTCTGCCTGTGAAACCTGTCTACCAGTATCAAGGAGGTACGTGCCACGTCAGCGAAAACCTCCCGCGCTAATGCAGTACACTAGGAATACAAACGAAAGGCCACGGCGCAGGTGAGTGTCATCATGCTTACTGGTTCTACAGGCCACTGTACTAACTGGGTTCTTCTACTACTACAGATCAGCTCTTCTTTGATGCTCCAAGGCAAGGACAGTGGGAATGAGTGTGATGACTAGCGGTGGGACCCCGGTGTGTGCGTGCATGATAGCATTGGCGTCGGGATAGCGGGCAGGGCGGAGGCGGGCATGGGCGCAGCGATACCACTACCTAACCATAGCGATACCTATGGATACATCATTCAATGGCATTAGATACCTCCCAAATGGAACATTTTCAGCGCATATATGCATCTAAAAGTGATCTAAAGCCAATGAGAATCATATCGAAGCGCTAAATGTTCGTTTCGATCTCTATCTTTTTTCATCTCGAAAAGTCCCACTTTTCTAAGGAAGTCGAAACATAGCGAAAAAATCCATTCCCTTGTATTTTTTTTCGATCTGTATCTACAGAGTTTTGCTGTCTCGAATTTCTTAGATTTGTATCTACCTCAATTTGTGGTTAGACATCTATCTACACGTATCTACCTCATTCTTGTCGATTTTCACTGGGCCTTAAGGGACATCTGTGAACCTGTGAACAGATGAGAAAGTTATTTCAAGTAATATATTGTAGAGCATTGCAACAAGCTTCATATATCTGGTGACTGCTTTGACATGAGAATATTTAGCATTGTCAAGGAGAGACAAATTTACTAGGGTACTATGGTTGAAAAGTCAATCTTTTTCAACAGCTGTTTAAAATCTAAGAAGTAAAGTAGAACAGGTTCGCTAGCTCGCGTGGCTTTCGCTTACATCAGGTAACTGACCCGAAAAAGATAAATTCTTAGAAAGCTTTATCTAGCATAAAATTCGTATAAAAACTATCAGAATGGTACTCCATATGAGAAACCTTTGGATACACGGACTTACTTAGATGAAATCCACCAAATGTGTAATTGTGACAGTCTTGTTGCAACTTATCACCAAGATGCTGGATAAGGCAACATTGTGACAGGAAGATGAAGATGTTGAGAGTGACCACAGTCACCTATTTGAAGATCACTGGCAATACATTATAATTCCGCCCCGCGCTGGCTGTGACATGCAACTGTGGACTGTCTTTACTTCGTTCGCAATCACTGAACAAATGTTAGCCTTGGGTAAATATCTATATGGCTGGACTGTGTTGGACCAATGCTGCCTACAGCCCAACATCAATGAGTTACGATAACAAAAGACAAGGTTAGTTTGTCATTTTGTGCATCGCATCTTCTGTCGATTTGTTGAAATCTTGTGACGCTAGCCTGCGATGTTCGAGCCTGCCAAGTGCACAGTTCGGGCTATGAGCGGCAGCAGATTGACATCCAGCCCAACCTCGATAACAAAAGACAAGGTTAGTTTTTCATTTTGTGCATCACATCTTCTGTCTAATTGTTGGGGTCTTTCAAGGTGAGGCTTTTTTAGACTGGGTTTGCTTCAGTCCCATCGTGCAGAGGCATGACAGCGTGGCACACTGCATCAGCTAATTGGTAAGGTATGTCCATCGCATGCAAGATTAGCCAGCCAAAAAATAATCTGCAAACTCTCCAAATGAACGATGTAGTCAAACAGAATATTCGAACACCCTACAATCGCAAACATGATGTTGGCCCAAGGTCTCACGATATCATCTTGCATGACGTGCCAATTGCAGAGAGGGTAGATGGATGCGGCACACTACTACAAACTATTGTGATGTTGTAAATTTTGTCCCGCGTTCACCTCAACTTTGAAAACTTTGAGCTAGCGTGTTATTATATTGCATCATTCTATTATAGATGGATAGATATATTAAAATAATCATTAAAAGGCAACATTGCCATGTGTAGCTTGTTTGAGGGCAATGCGTCATTGTCAGATCTTGGATAAGGCACTATTAGCACTGATAGGTCTCTTGGCAGCAGAGGAGGCGGGAAAAACTTGGCTGCATGAGTGGCAATGTTGATAATCAGCCTTAGCAACATGGTGAAGGATGATAACAAATACCAGTTCCACCAAGTCAGTAACTCATCAACTTCCTTACATTCCTCTGGGTCTTCCAAGAGGTCGAGGAGGCTATGGTAAAATGTTTTGGAGTCAGTGGTTGTGTCGGTCCGCGAGAACACGGAGGACGAGCTTAGAGTGAATCGCACCTTCGGCCTTGCGTCAGAACCATCCTATTGCAGAAGTGTGATTGCTCGATGAACCTGAGTTGCGATATAAGCCAGGGAAGCGATGGTGACCGAATTCATGCCATGGAGGTGGGCATTTCCAGATCGCGTAGCTTTTGGCTCTCTGTCAACCAAACTTGGAGACATGAAAACATGCTTGTAGGCCTAGTGTATTACCATGTAGTGAACGGATAATGCGAAAACATGAGTCACACTCACATATACTAGCAAGCGACTCCTAAGAAGACCGCACCATGGGTCTTCAGAGTCATAAACATGGTTGGCATACACAAAAATGGGCCATTGGTCCCCACAGACCAGCGTTTCGCCACTTCGGAGGTTATCTTTAATCCTGTGGCAAAAAGACGTAACAATTATTCAGGACTGCACAGATACCAGAAACTGAAACATACCGAGGGTCATTCCAGTCTAACCCAGCAGGACAGAGGAGCGATCCGGTGAGTTCATGGTTGAAACTGCAGTCGATCTTGGAGTTTTGATGCAACGGAGGCTGTATGGCTTCCCCCCTGGGGGAGATCCAGTCAAGGACCGCAGACTTCAACGTCTTTGTGTGGTCGCCTCTGGCGCCGGCGGCTCCTTTGCCAATCTGTAGATCAATCATAAACATGAACTCTTGCTATGTAGAAACAGATGCACAAGCTCTCCAACATGAAAGATTTCCTCCTCAGAACCATCTTTTAGTCGCTCAAGGAGGCCTGGATAAGAATCTAACAGTTGTTCAAAAATGCGATGTTCCTGCCACTCTCTGTGAAGCACGTCAGCTGAATAGCGAATACAGGGATGAGTATCACTTACTCAGCAGATAGATCCTCCAATGGAGTGTCTTCCAGCTGTTCTAGTCCTAAGATACCATTAGTGAGCAAGGAAGGATAATTGCAGAGCACGAAGACCGTTCAACCAAAGTGGCATCCGTGGGAGACAAGTGGATCGGATGTGGAGCTGGGAGACGGGGTAAGACTATAGAACCTGTGGTCAGGGATGGCTTACGCTTTTTTTCGAGGCCCCATTTGGAGGGCTGAGGAGCCGCTGAAGGTTCAACGATACAGCAAGGCATGAACAATGCTCCTGACTGTATCTATAAATGTTGTAAGGTCACGCATTGCCTAGTCTGCTATACTTGAGACGACAAGTGCGTTCGACCCTAAAGGGGAAGCGAGTGCAGCAAGGATCTAGTAGTAGGCGCTGAAGGTGCTACTGGTTGGCGAGTGCAAAGCGCGGGAAAGCGCAGGTGCACGCGAGGCGCGAGAATGCGTGAAGCGCGGGAATGCACGCGCGTGTATGCGGAAACAAGAGAGGGTAAGAGTGAGTTTGCTTGAGTGATGATTAGACACTAGACAAGAGGTGAGAGATGCAAGCTGAGAGATGTTATATGCGAGGTGCCAAGGAATAGATTTCAACTATACTCCGCTAGGTAGTAAATGGGTATTGTTGTGGTTTGGTCCTCTGTCATTCGTGTGGGTGAGTAAGTTAGTAATAGTATGTACTGCTGGCGCTTAAGTATGGCGCCTAAGCGCTGTCATGCGGAGCCGAAGCGCTACCAAGTAAGGTATGTAAGGATATATGTAAGTAAGGGTCCATGATAAAAATAAAGATGGAACGATATGCAAATGTGAGAAATGGAAATATACGCACTAGGGAACTTGGTGGACAGTGGATGGATGCTTCTGGATGGCTGGCGCTATAGGGCACTCAAGCATGGGAAAGCGCGCGCGCATATACATCATGAAGCGCGGGAAAGGCATGCGCGCGAGTTGTGTGTTGCGCGGGAAAGTTGCGCCTCATGTAGGAATAGCTGTGGGAAGCATACAGAGTGATGCTACAAGTTTGTGCTGTATACTCCTTGGTGAAAACTGCAATATTGCACAAGGAGAGGCATGAGTCTCTACACTGCGTTTGCTCAGAATGCTGGAAGCAGCGTCTTCGGTAGTCATGAAAGCTGGGGCAGAATGAATGGTTGGGGAGGAAGGGTAGATTAGACTCTGAAAATACTGCAAGCCGCTTTTATCCCTGGTGCTGCGCTACGTAATATCCCATGGAAACTGGCCAATGCAGGGGTCATGATGAATGGCACCAAAGGGATGGCCAGAGGGAGTGATGGCTAATCGGTAGCCACGGTGAATGATGGCAGCAAGTGACTATGGGGTGTGGCCAAAACAGCGTCCACCATGAATGGCGGCCAAATGGTTGGCCAGGGCAAATCTGGCTCGCCTGTTAGTTGCGTATGGAATATGTCAACCTTGTACCAAGGTTCCAAGCTTGAAATTTGATGGCTAGAAGAATGACGCCACATCAGTATATAACTCCCTAAGCCTTGCCTCCCATGACCTTGCATCTTCTCATTGCAACTCGCCGATACAGCAAACACCCGTCTAACTCAACATGCTGCAACCCTGTCACAGTGGTCAGAATTTCAAAGTGCAAGGACATAGTATCAACTTAACCCTGCAGTAAGCCTGATACATGCACCTGGCGAAAGGACATGCTGATTCCTTTACCTAGAATCGAGTTAGTGGGCAACATCGACGAAAGTGGCGAAGAACTCGCCAGTGTAAGGTCAGTCAACGTCATCAACCATTCTCATAGCTCATTGTAGACTAGCGAGGCAACTCTTGATGGCAATGGCCCCTCAGTGCTGAATGATGAGGCTCCCCTTCTGCCAGTGAACGATGATGAAAAACACAAGGTGGACTCTATCACCAGTCTCAAAGAGTGACTGCAGCTGGTGGAGATGGAGTGCTCAAGGCTAGAAAGCCTGCACCAAAAGTACAGGCTGCGCTGGTTGGAGGAAAACTATCGGGCGAGATTGTTGAAAGAATATGCACCAGACGGAATCAGCACTTGGTCACCCCATCAGATCACATGGAATGCTCCTTCTCCCGCTCAAAGTATGTCGGATTGGCACATCCTCTTCAAACAAACTGACTGTGCTGCTTAGCGGAATATGGTACCAAAGATGACTCGGGCAGAGAATGAACGCAGAGGGGCGCACGGTAGCATGCAGGACAACACTGTAGTGGTATAGAGGACGTATCAGATCATCCGAATGATAAAGCTGGACTCGCACTGCCAGGTGATTGAACAAGATCCGGATTCCGGAAATACTACTTTTGGCATGCAGTATCAAGGCTGCCATGATATCACTACAAGTAGGAAAAGTACACCATTTGATAGTGTATTACATCAGCAATACACTAACTAGCAATGGTTGATATGAACATTCATAACAGCTAGAGCCCTCCTAGGAGGGCCAAAAGTGAATAATTTAAACAAGACGATCCGAACCCAGAAACACTATCAGCGAGAGCAAACTTCGGTGTCATCGTCGTCCGTGTCATCATCGTCTGTGTCATGTTCATCACAGTCATCCGTGCCATCATTGTCACAGTCGGTCATGCTGTCATCAATGTCCTCGTCATGGCAATTCAATTCCTCTGAGGACAAATGCGTTGAGATAGTTTGATCCCAGAATGTCCATATACCTGCAACTGCATTAGCTGTAATGGAGAACCCAGTTGGTCTGTGCTCACTGAGGTCAGAGGAGCTGGATTCAGAAGTGTTTTGAATGGCCAGCATATAGAGCTTATTTTCAGCATTGGCATGGTGCATCTTGGCCTGCAGAATGAGTAAATCTAACCCAAGATTGCGTAGGTAGGCGTTGCTACGCCTAGCAGCAACAGACTTCCTCATCAGCTCCACCTGCATGCGCAGTTCCATTTGGAATGCATCGTAAAATGCTTCTTGTATTTCGACAGTGATCCATGTGCTCAACAGGGGCAACGAGGGGCTGATGCACTGTAAAAATATGGTTGGACATGGCCAAACAGAAAAAAGCAGTACTACCATCAAAATGACAGATGCTGACCTTCCCCGATGGGAAACAGGGGATAGACAGGAGCTGCCAAAATGTCCCGCAGCTGTGTTGGAATA
The DNA here is from genome assembly GCF_016758755.1 of Suillus discolor. Taxonomy (NCBI): domain Eukaryota; kingdom Fungi; phylum Basidiomycota; class Agaricomycetes; order Boletales; family Suillaceae; genus Suillus; species Suillus discolor. The sequence goes on along the minus strand of NW_024541549.1, from coordinate 6,949 downwards.
TACGCCATTCCTCTTTGACCAAGTTTCACACATGTCTCGCATACCAATCAAGCAAGCCAAAGGTGCACAGGGTAAAGGTACACATGGTAAAACTGCAGCCGCATGCCTCAAGGTTGCTGAGGGAGTCCTGATCTCATGTTTGGCTGGTGCTCTGATATGTGCTATTTAATGAGAATGTGAGGACCACGTCTCTGCATCTCAAAGTTTAAGAAGCTTACACATCCGAAGTTGCTCCAACATTCCAATAGCCTGCGAGTATAAAGACACCTCCATGTCACACCGTTTCTTCCTCTCTTCCAAGAGAAATTGCTCCACAGCCACATGCCTTCCTCCGTAGTTACCATGACAGTTGACCTGGTGCCTGCCCAAGGTTTCCTCTTGCTTCGCCTCTATACAGTGCTCCCCGACTAGGTGCCAAAGATCCTCAGAACAAACTCGATCTTTGAGCAAGTGTGACAGAATATATAATTCAGTCTGGAGCTGTATGGAAAGAAAGGAAATCAGGATATATAAAAGACGTACAATTATCGACTAACCTTCTGATTTGCTGTGAGTCCTATGTAGGCATCTATGAATTTATAGCCTAATATGCTGGACAGTTGAGAAACGCTGGTGTGATCACTTGAATAATCAAATAGTTCTGGTGAAATACAAGTTGTCATGCATGTCATGGTTGTTACGACTGGGGTATGTCGAGCTGTCTAAGTCCGAGTGGACTGAGATTCGGCGAGACAGACGTGGTTCTTCTCTCGAATGAGAGGTCAAAAGGTTTCTGGCTAAGGCAAGTGTCGGCGACTTCCTTAGAATAGTGGTTCTTAGATAGCAAGGTTGGAGACCTTGCTAAAGGACTTGTTCCAGGTAAAACCCAGTAGATTAAAGTGAAGAACTACATGTGGTACGCTATGTGTCTATATAGCGAGAGTTCAAGCGGAGCTTGTAAATGCGTATCAAGATAGAAGGCGGGCAGCCCGCTTGGTAAGTGATAAGAGATAAGAGATAGGAGATAGTAACCATGGTGCGGACAGCCCGCTTTGATAAGAGATAGTCTAGACGTAGCGATGGTTACTAGCGTGGAAAGCTAGCTTGGCGATGATATGAGTAAGAGTCTGAAAAGTAATTGGTCGCTCGTTAAAGGCCGTGTCCATGTACCATTGTCCGGTAACAAAGGAGAAACGAAGAGAATGAATGTACCGTAACAATGGTTGGTAGTGCGAGAGTGGGTGCTTGAACCTGACTTGTTGATATGTGGCACAACTTGGAATGGCTATAAATCATCAAAGTTGAACACTACTGCTACAAATACACCTCAGCGGGGCTCACTGCCAAATTCTGGCCATCTAAAATTTTCTGGCTGCCAGCCTTCAAAAAAAGCCAAGCTGTAGCCTCAAATGGCTATGTTTAGAGGATAATACATGTTTTTTAATCCATTTACCCATGCTCCTGTATACTAAGCTTCCTCGAAATGAGCCAAAGAATCGATTCTTGCCATGCAAATTCCGAAACGGTCCATCATTTTCCATCGATTACTTTTAATACTCTTAAGTGGGGTTCAAGATCCAACTCACAAGGAACTCCTAATCTCGCCAAGGTCTGAATTTCTGATCTGAGCTGCATCAGTAGTATGAAGATTCAATTTTAGTTTGGTTCAGCTTACTGCGGGGGGGGCTCCGACTGCCATGGGATTCGGAATATGCCGTGAGCATGTCTTTTAAATTAAAAGGGACTCGAAGCCTTGCTGTCGGGAACGTGTTAGCTTTGCTGATCTCGATCTTAATCATTCTCTCATACAACAACGCCCAACAAAATTTTATTCAGCCATCAAATCAGCTTGTTAATCATCTGGTGAGTCAACTTTGCAGCGTGTTCTTGCTTCGCTAACAATTCGGCTTCTGATAACAGTACCAGTCTCGATTCCTCCCCAAATTATGACCTCTGATCTTCGAATTTCACCCGTTCAAGATGTGAATAACACTCCTCACACCAATGATACAGTCATATCCTACACCGTGAGTTTTTTTCTATTCTCTGCAGCATGCCACAGCCATCATTGCAGGTCCATGACCTTGCACCACACTACCTCACACCTTTATAGCGTTACATCCAGTCAGAGCTTAATGTATGCACCATGGTCTTCACCACGGACTAGGCCATGTGCAAACAGTTTACCTGAACCATTTCTCCACCTTGATACCTTACAGCCCAGCACATCGGCTCTCTCTTCTCCCTACCCAACCTACAGACAGGCCACTCTGGACCCGTGGAGCATCCCTCGGTTTGGAAGCAATGGGGGAGGGTCTGACTTTGCTGCCCCTCAGAGTGCGACGATGATCAACGACGGGGCTGCATCGAGTTTGGTGGGGTTGGGGTTGCTGGGTGAGTGGTGGAAGATGCAAGAAACTGTGGATGTGACTATCCAAGGGCAGCAGGGGTTCATCCTGAATTGGTATACGGTGTATGAAATCACCACTGAAGTGAGAGCGCACTCATCTATCCTTTCCAATACACTGATATTATATGGACCTAGCATGGCACACCTGTTCACCGTCGGTATTCAGAATTTTCGTTTTTATGGGACTGCTTGGTGTAACAATACCCCTTCCGTCTGTTACCTGCCCTTCCGCCCAAGTGTGTGCAGCGTAAGCCCAGTGTTTTATAGTCTTTGGTTTGATTCTCATGTGGGTGGGAGCTGGTCCAGCAGTGGAAGCATTAACACTCCTCCAAAATGACACTCCCGTGCGCGTCGTCGAATCTATGGGATTTCCCTCTTCGACAGAGCACGCCCACACTAGTCTTGCGCTCAGCGTCTTGGTCCCGTCTTCATGCAGTCCTATGATAGCTGGTGATGATAGCTGGTGATGGTGGGGAGCTTGATGATGATATTATTCGGAGGAGGGTTATGGGGCACTTTGAGAAGTCTGATCGGCTCTCACTCATGTAGCCCTGAATTTGCTGGTATATGCTACTCCAATACATCTTATTACCTAGTGGATACCTGACAGGTACACTGCAGAGAAGGTGATGTCTACCAGACAGTAAGTCTGACAAACTTGTATCGTGCTGGCGCACCAATATCAAATAAATATACAGTCCAGCACTGATCACGTGGTGTCTGAGGTTGAAGCACTGAGTATGGAGTCATTACTCCAAAGCTTCGAGCATCAATATTAATGTAAATATGTATGTTATTAACTTATATCGCTAAACGCTGAAGGTTCAAAGATACAGCGAGGCACGAACAGTGCTCCTGACTGTATCTATAATTGTTGTAAGGTCGCGCGTTGCCTAGTCTGCTATACTTGAGACGACAAGTGCGTTCGACCCTAAAGGGGAAGCGAGTGCAGCAAGGATCTAGAGGTATGCGCTGAAAGCGCTACTGGTTGGCCAATGCAAAGCGCGGGAAAGCGCAGGTGCGCGCGAGGCGCGAGAATGCGCGAAGCGCGGGAATGCGCGCGCGTGTATGCGGAAACAAGAGAGGGTAAGAGTGAGTTTGCTTAGGTGATGATATGATGTAAGACAAGAGAAGGGAGATGCGAGGTGTAAACAAATAGATTTCTACTATGTTCTGCTAGGTGAATAGTGGGTAGTAACCAGTAAGTCCTCTGTCGTTCTGGTGGGAGAGTAAGTTCGTAAGTAAGTATGTACTGCTGGCGCTTAAGTATGGCGCCTAAGCGCTGTCATGCGGAGCCGAAGCGCTACCGAGTAAGGTATGTAAAGATATATGTAAGTAAGGGTCCATGATAAAAATAAAGATGGAACGATATGCAAATGTGAGAAAATGGAAATATACGCACTAGGGAACTTGGTGGACAGTGGATGGATGCTTCCGGATGGCTGGCGCTATAGGGCGCTCAAGCGCGGGAAAGCGCGCGCGCATATACATCGTGAAGCGCGGGAAAGGTACGCGCGCATGGCGCGCGTTGCGCAGGAAAGCTGCGCCTCATATAGAGATAGCTGCAGGTAGCACACAGAGTGATGCTACAAGTTCGTGCCATGTACTCCCCAGTGAAAACTGCCATATTGCACAATGAGAGGCATGAGTCTCTACAACGCGACACTTGGGCATGGCACCAACTGATTTCTATCGATAGCTGCGGTACTTCTGCACTCCTCCTGAACAGATATGGCGGTTCATTGCCGGCCTTGCTCCGACTCGCATGCATTTTTTGCAGCATCTAAACAGAATGCGGAACTCCCTCGCTGAAATCCCATTGCCATCAACAGAGTCAAGCCTGCTTAACAATTCGGCTTGCTCTCTGCGGTCCCACTCCAGTACAATAGGCAAGATCCATTGTTCTGTATCTATTTCATCTGTCAATGAACCTGTGGTGCTGCAGCAAAGCAAGTTCAAACCTCTTCGTGGGTATTGGAAGGTGCCCACAGATGGTAGTCAGAAGTACAGGTCGATTTTTACTGTGCTATGTGAGTACGGCGCTTCTTGGGCATGGATACACTGACCTCGGTATCTGCATGTATCTGATGCACATCTTACAGTCCACTTAATCTTAGCAATCTCATTCCGCCAAGAGTACACGGCCGCCTCTATGTATGCCCCTCTCCCACCGCCATCAGCGCATATACAACACAGGTATTTAAAATCATGTCCGTTGCAGTACTTTTCTAGATGGGACGGTGGAATTTTCTTTCCATCACTATCGACAGGCCTGCTTTGTTTTTGTCACGCCTAGAATTCGCACAGAATTTAAGTCTCACCAACACCATTCAATCATGGACTTCGAGGCACTGTCATAATGCAGGAGGGCAAAACAGCAGGTGATAGCCTCAGCAATCAGTTTGCCCAACTTTTGAGAGGTTTCACTACAGTCAGGTGGCGCAGTAATGGTAGAGGAGGGTGATGATGGAGGTTCCATTGGGTAGTTTGGTGCAGCAAGGTGGGTATTTCCTTTGCTCATATAGTATCCAGCCGCCACTAACTTTACCATGACCTACCCAGTCCTTCTTGGTGCTATCAAGTGCGCCAGCTTCCCACTTTAGCCTACGGCCAGAACCAGGCCTGTGGGAATTTTGGGACTATGATGCCGATTCAGTAATCATGTTGGCTGTCGCTAGCGCCCCAAAGTTGTTTATGACATGCTGCCAGAATCCCAATTCCTTTCATCTGACCTTTCACCATTGGGTTCAACACACCCTGGTCCTCCAGCTCCTCATGAACCTCGCAGATCCATTGTCGAATTCAAGTCCTTTCCGGTGCACCTGCCTACATCAGTTTACACAGGAGAGTGCTTATACCAAGCATCAATGCTCATGCATGCAAGGCAAGAAGCGGCTGTTTTCTGCCTTAGCTAAGGCAAAAGACCTTCTAGGCACCGCAAAACGGTTTCGAGTGGATGGTAGTGGCCAATCGCATGCTCGCCTTAGCATGGCGTCTTGCAATGAGGGATCCGTTATGATTTCCAACATTGGTTCAATTTCGTCAGCAGTCCCACAGGAGCTTCCACCCGCAGGTTCTTCATCGCAAGAAAATGCATCCGCAACACCATCCAACACCAATTTCGGTGCCGCGCCTATGGAGATAGACGAAGACCAAGGTCTATCACTAGCGCAGCGGAGGAGCCGGTGTGTTGATGTTCCTATGTCACTACATTATAGGCAGTATGAGGATGTCCTCCCGCAACCTCCACTGACCGTCCCCTCCGGCTACCCTGCGGATCCCAACCCACCAGAAAACTCCCACTGATGCGTCCATCAGTGCTTGTCCATTGTTTCGAGCCCCTCCTTTCTGTACAGCTAAGAATGTCTTCGGACTAGTATGACAGTTTTTTTCATCTAACCCCCCTTCTCACGACCCAGAAGAAGTCGTGACACTTCAAGATATAAGCTCTGTTGCTCCAGCAAAGCCAGACTCCCCCACCGCACCGCACAACCTTGCATTTCACCCATACCCCAACCGATCCTCATTCGAGCTCGGTAACTGGTACTGGAATGGTACCATGCAGAAATCCCATCAGGACTTTAAGCAGCTGATCAATATTGTTGGGTGCTCAGATTTTGATCCTGACGATGTGCAAAGTACATCATGGGACAGGATTAACTCGAAATTAGGTTCGAGTACTCATGATGAGGGGGGCGATGAATGGGAGGACGAGGATGCAGGTTGGTGCAAAACAAAAGTGACCATCCAAGTGCCCTTTTCTCGAACCACAGCCCAGCCGGATGCTCGACCTTACCTGGTGGTAGATCTTTACCATAGATCTATTGTTTCTATCATTCGAGAAAAGCTCTTGAATGCTCATGATGATGAACATTTCCACTATGAGCCCTATAAAACTATGATGGAGCCCTCCCCATCTTCCCTGTGAAGTGAATATCCAAGGTGAATTGTACACTTCGCCGGCCTTCATGGACACACACTGTGAGCTTCAGGAGTCCCCTAGAGAGCTAGGATGTGATTTACTGTGTGGTCATCACGCTCATGTTTTGGTCGGATGCCACGCACCTGACGACATTCGTAATGTGAGGCTATGGCCGGTGTACATGTACTTCGGAAATGAATCGAAATACCGCCATTGCAAACCATCCTGTAATTTGAGTGACCATGTCGCCTACTTTCAAAAGGTGAAGCAACCCTTATGAATCCTCTTCATCAAGCTCATTAATGCCTTTGCAGCTTCCAGATTCATTCAAGGATTTTGCAGGGACCTACACCAACGGCAAGGGGGTTGGACGCGAATGTACGACACATTGCCAACGTGAATTATTTCAAGCCCAATGGAAGGTCTTGCTCGACGATGAGTTCTTAGAGGCTTACGAGCATGGATTGTGATACTCTGCTGTGATGTATCAAACACAGGTTTTACCCACGATATTTACCTACTCTGCAGACTATCCTGAGAAGTAAGTTGCGGATGTTATTCATAGAACATCGAAGCTCACCAAAATTAGGGCTCTTATCACAACAATTTGGCAGCTGGAGGATGGCCCTTGTCCAAGG